>NC_086283.1:96995545-97035545 GCF_021018805.1 Prinia subflava | reverse complement strand
GGAGTCACACCAATGTGCTTCCTATGGTTCTTCCTCGTTCCTGACATACAGAGTTAACAGCTTCCAGAATTCAGAGATGTCCACAGGACTGACAAACATCTGTCCTGGTTTGACACTGGCCGAACACCAGGCACCCTGGAGAGCTGCTCACTCACCCCACCCTGCCACAGCAGGGCAGAGGAAGAGAAAATTTAATGAAGAGTTCATGAATTGAGATAAGGACTGGGAGAAAACACTCTAAGGGCAAAATAGGCTCACCTTAGAGATATATTTATTGCTAACAAAATCAGAGGAGCATGAGAGTAAAAAAATAAGCCCTCAAAACACCTTTTCCCCCAAACCCCTCCCTCCTGACCAGCAGCGCGTGGGGTTTTGGCCAGTTCCTCACCCGAGGTTTTCTTCGCTGCTCAGGGAGAGGAGTCCTTCCCCTGGGAGGCCACGGGGTCCCTCCCTCGGGAGTTCTCTGGAACTTCCCCAGCAGGTCCCAGTCTCACCAGCAGCAGCCCTCCCAAACTGCTGCGGCCTGAGTCCCTCCAGGGGCACACAGCCCTCCCAGACTGCTGTGGCGTGGGTCACTGTGCCCGGGCTGCAGCCCTCAAGGACAGGCTGCTCCAGCCTGGAGCAGGGCCCTCTGTCCATGGAGTGTGCACAGGGTCAGAGCCCCCTCCTGCAGGCACCCACCCGCCCCAGCACGGGCACCTCCCCAGGGCTGTGGGATCTCTGCATCCCCCGTGGATCCCCAGGGGCTGTGGGGGGATCTCTGCATCCCCCGTGGATCCCCAGGGGCTGTGGGTGGATCTCTGCATCCCCCGTGGATCCCCAGGGCTGTGGGATCTCTGCATCCCCCATGGATCCCCAGGGATTGTGGGTGGATCTCTGCATCCTCCGTGGATCCCCAGGGGCTGTGGGTGGATCTCTGCATCCCCCGTGGATCCCCAGGGGCTGTGGGGGGATGTCTGCATTCCCGTGGATCCCCAGGGCTGTGGGATCTCTGCATCCCCCATGGATCCCCAGGGATTGTGGGTGGATCTCTGCATCCCCCGTGGATCCCCAGGGGCTGTGGGTGGATCTCTGCATCCCCCGTGGATCCCCAGGGCTGTGGGGGGATCTCTGCATCCCCCGTGGATCCCCAGGGGCTGTGGGGGGATCTCTGCATCCCCCGTGGATCCCCAGGGGCTGTGGGGGGATCTCTGCATCCCCCGTGGATCCCCAGGGACTGTGGGTGGATCTCTGCATCCCCCGTGGATCCCCAGGGGCTGCAGGGCCTCCGCTGCTTCACTGTGGTCTCACCAGGGCCTGCAGAGGAATCTCAGCTCTGGGGCCTGGAGCAGCTCCTGCCCTTCTCCACTGACCTTGGTGTCTCCACCTTGTTTCCCTCACTGTTCTCACCTCCTTCTCTTCTCTGGCTGGAATTAAAACCGAGTCACCACTTTTGCTGTGATTTCTTCTTAAATCTCACAGAGGCATTACCAACATCTCTCACTGTCCCAGCCTGGCCAGCAGCACGTCCCTCCTCAGATCCATCAGGGATTAACTCTGCTGCAGTGGTGGAAGCTTCTGGC
Source organism: Prinia subflava (assembly GCF_021018805.1). Lineage (NCBI taxonomy): Eukaryota > Metazoa > Chordata > Aves > Passeriformes > Cisticolidae > Prinia > Prinia subflava. The sequence goes on along the minus strand of NC_086283.1, from coordinate 97,033,983 downwards.
AGCTTCCATGCCACAGCCACAGCCATGGTTCCCCTGCTACCAAAAACCAAGTCATGAAAAACCAACACAACACCTGTGTGACATTATGGTGCTGTGCACTTCCTTGTGCCAAAAACTGTTGTACAAAAATACTATTTGGAAAGCTTAAAGATATTCTTATGTTCAGTTCAGGATACCACAGCCTAATAAAACAAAGGCTTGATTTGGTACTGTATGCCTAAACCCCACAAACTCCTAAGAGTCATCATTTTCTGAATCACATTCGCAAATCACTGACTAGAATTTTATAATATACAGTGTACCTGTAAGCTTGAGCTGTTCTGAAAATGCAGAAAAGTCTTAGCAGGTAGAGAAACCTGCCAAGTCCAGTTTTACCCAATATGTCTACAAAATATCTAAACATTCAATTTCTTATTTCACAGGCTACATCACATTCACACAGTCAAAGCAAATGTAGATTTGTTCTTTTTATTCCCTACACAGATTCAGCATTTCCTTTGCACATTAGAGTGTTATTTACAGTTCACTCTTCCTCTTTTATCCTGGAGTTTCAAACTAATGCCTCAAATCTTAAGATAGTAATGATTTTTTTAAAAAATTAACATTTCTGTGAAGAGTAAGTTATCTAAATACTAGAACAAGGAGTGACAATTAAAATAATGGTATAAAATATACTGCAGTTGGGTCAAATGTTAAAAACGCACAAGATCTGTAAAGAAGCTTTATTTTTAATAATTTTAATATATTCTGCTTTCTAGCAAGTATCAGCAGTTCCACAAACTATCATGAAGTATGCGAGAGCTTTTGATTTGAAGCACATGGCAAATAATTATGGTATCACCTAATGACTAAATTTTTTGGTTTTTCCCCTTAAAAATACATCTATGAACCAAAAATTCTCAAGTCCTTGCTTTCCTTTCTATCACCACATGTTTAAGAAGCAAAAACTGACAAATAACTGCATAGAATAAGTATTAGTTATTCTCATTCTTCAAGTCTCCATTTACATTAGCTCTTTTCAGCTACACATAAATGTTCAACTGAAGTGAAGGCTCCCACATACTTGGCTTAAATCTACTGACAACAAGCTTGCTTTCCCTAGTTACTTTTCATGGACCCTGGAGAAGAGGTCTATACCCTTAAAAACAACAGATGAAAATAACCCAAACTGAGTAAGAGTATTTTACTAGAAGCTCCCAGTCTTTCATAAAGAAGAAGTAAAAACATAAGATTCAGTTATTCTACACCTTACCTCTATTGCCAGTCAGTAATTAACTATTAGGGCAAGAATATAAAGAAACAAGTGACATTTCTGGTGGTATACCTGCCTCTAGAAATCAAGCTAAGGACTTTTTATTACTGAAGAACAAAACTAAACCATAAATATTTTTACGGACAAGACCTCAGCTTCCAGCTATGGCTGCTGCCCTTTTAAAATTCTTCACACATTTGACTTTCACATCATTTAACACCTAATAATTTCACAATTTCTGTTTCTCTGTAAGAAATAGTTTTGTTATTTTACAGCTGGAGACTAAACTCAGAAGAGCCCAAAGGGCTTCACAGGATCTTAAGGCAGAAGGAGAAAAAAGTGCTTTCCATGTCATTATGATTTACTTATCCATTTTCCTTCACTCTCTCCCACTTCAGCTCCCCAGCCTGAAGAGCAAAGTAACACAGGATGGTTTGAGACAGTAAAAAAGCTGACCACTGGTGAACAGAGGTCTTCCCCTTCCTGGCTCTAGCACACACCTCTGCCAGCACTAAAGTTCAAATGATCTCTCTGTACCAAAACTGCAGGAAATTAAGACAATGAACAAAACAAAAAAAACCCAACAAAGAAAATAACAACAAGCACCCCCCAAGAAACCAACAAAAACAAAACAAACAAGCCCCAAACAACAAACCAAAGCCCAAACAAACAACAACATCACAGTTTTTCTCCTGTGTTAAGCAAATTGAGCGAGCTCAGCAAAAGGTTTGACCAGCATCAGAAACCTGAAAACCAGAGAAGGCGAGAGGGAAATGAGACCTCCATATTTAGGATCACTTTGCTTCCCTAAGGGACTTCACCCCCAGTCTCCTTAGGGTGCAGAGTTGCAAGTGCTGTTCTAACTTCTGGCTGCTGCAGAAAGAGCCCCAAATCACCCTTGCTTCTCCCTTCACGAAGGCACCTACATTCTCACTCCAGTCCATACACATCAATACAATCCTCTCCTGTAGGTGCATCAGTAGCAGTAGCAAGCAGATCTATCTCTCTGTTCATATGAAGGGCAGTTTATCTGAAGTCTGACAGATGAAAAAAATTATGCACAATGGGGTTTTTCTACATGCATAATGAAATTAAGATCCTCTGTACATAGACAAAAATTCTACGTTCTTCCACAGTCACAGACAGGAACTACTAATGGATGCCTAGAATAAAAGTGGTAAAATGGTACAAAGACAGAACAAACACATGCTACTACTCCTAATGCTCCCTCAACATCCAACGATTGGTGACAGTTCAGATTCTACATAAGCTAGAATTGCACTTGTGTGCTTAGCCACCAAATAGACACTTCTCTCCAGTATTAGAAAAATCGACACAAGAGACATTTTCCTGGCTGGACTGAGCAAGCAGAGCTCTGAAGATGATGAAGGGGGATTGCTCAGTTTTGCTGTTGAGCAAATTCACTATGGAAAGGCCATGTATCTCCTCAGCACTGTTACCCTTAACCAATGTACATGGAATATGCCATGGATTCAGCCTAAGAGCACAGAGTGACAATATTTATTGACTAGATAATGAGATATCTATGCTTAGTTCAAACTTAGAAGTCCGTAATAGTGTAGCTGTACAAAGTACAGCCTTTTTTCCCCTTACAGTATAATAAAGCTCTTATAGTAAATATTAGTATTAATGTTAACAGAATGATAGTAATTTGTCTTATAATATAATGTATTAATACTATGCATAATTATAGGACAAGTAATTCAGCAACTGCAGTAACACTGGCAACATGCTAATCACGACCTGCAGAGCTTAAAATACAAGGTCCCTGATCTGCAAATTTTACTTACACACTCTCTGGGGTTCACTAAGGCTACATAAGAACACAAACCTTACAGACTGAAGGGCCCAAGAGAAAATGCCAAGGAAGGATGAAGAAACACAGTACTTGACCCAGGTATGCAAACTGCCGTGTTTGCTTAGCTGTGAGTGCCTGCTTTCTGATTTAGACAGGATACCAGGTTTATGAGCTTATTTTCTTCTAGAGACAAAACCATCAGCAAAGATGATTTTATCTTTAAAGACTTGAGTTGTAACAATACAAAAGTAAATGCAGAATTTTTGGCCCCCTCTGCATCTAACAGCTTACAGAACTGTTAGATTTACCATGACATTTCAGGGTAACTTTGCAAGCTTGGGTTTTCTCAAGGATTACTACTGTAAAAAAGATGAAAACCAGATACATGATTTTTTATGTCAGAAAATTATTTCAAGTTAAAAATTACTTGTAAATTTAACATTTTTTGTATCATCTGTGTTACTAGAGGTCTCCCCGAATCTTCACAGCTTCACTTGTTCTCGCCTCTACAGAAAGCTGTCAATGCTAAGGAGCCCAAGAACTTCAGTTTTAGAGAAGAACAAGAAATGAAGCCTCTGATGTGGAAACAATTTGGTTTGCCAAAGATCTTCACTTCATTTTCCCTTTATAACCTAGGCATCATCTTCAGTCAAGATTTTTGTTTTAGAGAAAAAAAACCACGGAATCTACTTCCTTCACTCTAGGCCACTCCCAGCTGGGAGTAACTGTAAGTGCTACAATAATGAGAAAAATTAAATAGGATTGCAGTCATATTATGTGCACAGGCAATTCACAAGGCATCAGAAAGACTTACTACAGTTAAAAGAAAAAACAATGGACCTCGTTGTCTTGAGTGAGATTTCCAACTATATGATACACATAATTCAATAATACTTAAACTCAAGCCAGGATGGATAATGGCTGTTAGCATAACTGTAATTCATCTCCTGCACACAAAGCACTATGATAAATTTAATACTATTTCTCTACATTTCCCATGGATCCACATTCTAATTCAACAGAAAATAATTATTTGTATCTGTTTCATCCACATAGGTATTTGACTTCATGCCATGAAGAAAAATAAAGACAAAAGCACAACACATGTGCATAAAGCCACCAAACTGGTACTGCCAAGCAACTGGAACTATTGCACCTCCAAACTTTCTAAAGATTGCTTAAATAACTGAAGATTAAAAGCCACAGTTTTGCACATATTCTCACTCAAATGAAAATTTTAAAAAAGGAAAAAATGCTTTCCTCCTTAATATTGTATCACTAACAACACTTATGGTCATAAACCTGCTTGGGTTTTTTAATCTGCCAGTCAAAATGATAACATTAATACATTATTATAGTCAGCATCAACGTGCAGAAGACTGTTTTGTCTCAGGGAGCAGAAGATAATGGCAAACACAAAAAACCTGAGATGCCAGATGTTTTTTTTAAAGAGGTAATGGGGTGGAAGGAGGAATGCGAGAGACAATCTTTTACAGATCTGATCATTACTAATTTTAATTTGTGAAATATTTCTCAAAATGAATTACTCAGGTCTACTTTAAAGGTATAATAACAAGTGGACTCAAACCCATTAAAAAAACCAAACCAACACACTATGCAATTTCCACAGTACAACTGTGCTCTTGTCACAGCTTTTTAAGGTATGTGCGGGTACTGTTTGTTATTGTGAAATTAAAAGAAAACTTGGATTGAAAAGAATCAGAGAAAGAGGAAACTCTTCAAAAGAAAGGTTTGTTTCTAGACCTTCCAACTAATTATCCATGATAATTAGTCACCATGCATGTCACAAATGTTACTTCAGGCAACATGTAAATGCAGGTGCTCTCTTTTCTCAGACCACATAAAATAGGGGTTTTATGTGGGAAAGAGACTGTTTGTAAGTCTCAAAGATTTTAAGTCTTCAAACTCAGGGCCAACTGAAGACTTTATGTATCCTATCCTGATGCCAGGAGCACTACAAACGGTACTTAATAGGTATCCAAGTAGCTCTGGACCACAGTTACCACACCTGGCTAACACTGAACACAAATTTATGGCTCCAGGACTGAGCTGGTGACAACCCTGGGCAACAGATGCATGATCTGCACTCTGAAAAGGGTTATTTAACTCTTTGGTGTTAGCAGCTTTGGGAGTCAGCTTGTGTCCATCAGAGCATTCTGTATATGAACTCTCTTGAATCCCTGAGCTTTCAGGTGTGTGCTGTACACACATTAAATCACTTTATCATGATGACTCAGTACAGCTGAGCAGCTCTGCAGATCATTCCTCAATACCTAAATAGTATGAGATATCCTAGCCCTTCCCATTAATTGAGCTAGCAAACAGATGCACAGAGTCTTCTAATTATAACAAGAATAAAGAAGAGAGACCTGAGTTTCTTATCAATACATTGGTGCTCTGAGCCCCAGCAAGGGTTTATGCAAGAAACCAACCATATTCCATATGGTGGACAGAAGATGGAGAAAATTTCTGACTCACACCAGAAATAGCAAATTTCTTAAGTAACCAAGAACAAAAACTAGTTTTGTGCTTGAATCAGCAATACAGTGAACAAGCAAAAGGAGTCTTTGCATTCTTCATACTTCTCTTGCACAAAATATATCCTGCACTCACCAGTAAAATAATTCAGTTCAAGAGAATTGTTCAATTTTATATTTAAAATCAGAGCAACAATTTTGTGTAATTTGCAGAATTTCCTGTGCTTGGAGAGAGGAGGATAATCAGTGTAAATTGATTTGCAGGATGATGCTATTTCACAAAGAGAAAAAACAGTATCAACACCAGTGCAGCAGGCAAAAGAACCATCTTGCAAAAAGATACCACAGTTTGAAAATGGTAAATTTAAAAAAAAAGGAATTGCTTCACAAAAAATCAATACACTTTCCCCATAGGTTCATGATGTAAAATTCTATAATCAGGGCTTGTAGATTTGTAATTATGGTATGTCAGCCACATTTAAACAAGCATGTTAAAAGATTGTTAAAGTTAAACTAACACAATTGCAATGTGAATTGTCTTAGTCTCATTCTAATCTACTCGTGTCACTTCCACTTAATCAGATGGAAACTATGGGCAAATGTCAGTGCTATTTTCAGGCAACCCGACTTACTTTGTTTGCAGTGGTTTTTAAAATGATTTCCAATCTGAAATGCAAATAAGGTATTTTAGACGGGTTGGGTTTTTTTTCCCCTGGTCAATTCACTATCCAGTGGTTTGTTGTTTGGATTTAATGAGGGTAAAACTATTTTGAAGCGATTACATGAAAAGCACTGCTTGCTAGGACATAAGCCACAAATACAGAAAACATTACTACTCATGCTCATCAAATCTACTTCTTTTGACTTACAAACTGTTGAAAGTATAAAATCACCAAAAGCCTGGCTATCAGATTTGCCAAAAAAGCAAGAGATCTCCCTATTTCTAGTTTAAATGTCTTTCGCTGATACACAGCAATGTAAGAAAAGTTCAATCAAGTAAATTACCTACAACCTAAAATACAGTCTCTTGAGAGAAGTAAACAAAGAATTTATGACTTACAGATTTATAAAAACAAACAAAGCAGAACAGCTGCTTCATTCTTAGTGTGGAAAAAAAAGTGACAAGTTAGGTAACTAATGAAAAAAAAAATGCTACAAACAGATGATCAACACAAATCAAACGAAATGTCTAAAAAGCTGTCTACATCCTAACAGTCCTTGACCTCTACCTTTTGTTATATATATTCTTAAAGCCTGAGCACTGAACACGGTTGGAAATCAATATTACATGCTAGATTCAATGTGCTTTTCTAAACTGAAAACAGAAAAAATCTAATGAAAATTAACCAAAGTGCTAAGTCAGTCGCTTTATAGAATGCTTAATAAGCCTCTATGCAAGTCATCCAATGCACCAGGAAAAAAATACCTATGGAGTTGTTCTAGTTTAAAATAGGAGGATAATGTTAATGTTCCCAAGCTGACACAAGTCACATGGATGCCCAGAATGCATAACTAGGCTTCTGGTTAGAGAGGGAAGGGTGGAGTGGGACAGAGCCATACCTCTTCTTGTATCTGCGTGCAGCTGTCACAGAACTGGGAGATGCCACTGTATCACGTACCCACAGGGAGTTAAGATAACATTTCTTTGCTCCCTTTTTTTTTAAAAATTACCTTCACTTAGAGTACACCAGCTGCTGCAGAGCAGCTGTGGATACTGTAGAACAAAGCCTGTTGCTGCTACATAACACACTCAGGCCAAGTTTACTTGCTTATTCACATGGGCATTCTCCAGAAGCAAATCTGAATCCTACTGATTGCATTTGTATTGTTTACCCAAACGTTTTTATCCTTTCTTTGTACTATTTCTGAAATGCGTACAGTTGTGTGGTTTGCTCCTATGTTCAGGGAAATTCTGAAGTGCCTTTAAATAAAGCAAACAGTGACAACTTTCTAGTCCTCAAGTCCGACCTTTCAAAGTCAATCAAGTGTAAGAAAATGTGCATATCTTACCGATAGGAATTTGAGAAGTCATAACACACAGTTGATTGTATGAAACTCAACTATTTAACATCCTCATCAAGCACACACACTAATTCTTGCCTCTGCCTGAGTCAGCACAGTCTTTGTAGCCTTAATAAACCCCACTATGAACAAACAGGGTTTAAAATGGTAGTAAGAGTGAACCTGATAGATACACGTCCCTTAAAAACTAAGACTCTTTTAAAACCAGGGAAGATCAAGGCTCTGGAACCTACCAGGACTACCCAGGGAGGTGGTGGAGTCCCCATTCCTGAGGGAATTTTAGGGAAGACTGGAGTGCTATGATCTACTTAACAAGGTGCTGGTGTCTGGCCATTGGTTGGACTCGATGACCTCAGAGGTCTTTTCCAACCTAATTGCTGCTGTGATGCCACTGGTTCTGCAGCTTCTGAACCAGGAATATACAACAGCAGCTTTGGTAAAAAAAACAAAACAACACAACACACCTCGGCAAGGTATGAAGCGACACTGCCCTACACACCGAGAGGGTTAAGTAACTACCCTCGACTTCCAAAGGCACTAACGAAAGGGAACGAAACTCGCATTTAACCGTGTCCCGGAAAAGCGGGGCCTGTTCCCGGTATGCGAGGGGTGGGAGCCCGTGCCAGGGCCGCTCTCCGGCACAGCCCGCCAGCCCCGCGCAGCACCGCGGGCCCGTGCCCGGCACGGCCGGTCCCGCACGGGTCCCCGCTGCGGTCCCCCGGCCCGGCCGTGCCCGGCCATGCCCCAGCCGCCACTCACCGCCTCACGACGCCGGTCTTGATCTTGATCTGCCTGAGGCGCGGGTCGGCCATGGCGGCGGGCGCCGTGACTGCGCAGCTCCGCGCCGCGCATGCGCCGAACCGCCAGCGCGGGCGGCACCACTGGGGCGGGCGGGAGCCCCGCGTCCCCCCCCCGCCGCGGCGCAGTGGAGCTGGCCGGGCAGCGGGGCGGGGCCGGCGGCGCCGGGCGGGTTTGTTCGCACACGGGGAAAGGCCCGAGCGGGGCTGTGGTGTTGCCGGAGGAGCGGCGGCCACCGGCACCGTGATGTTGTTCGGCTCCCACCGCCACCGTGATGTTGATCGGCTGGAGGGTGTCCGGTGCCGACCCCTGGTAATGGGGTCCGCATGATTAACGCCATTTCACAAGGCAAGGAGCCATTCTCTTGTGCCGTGTTTGTGCGCTCTCCCCCCACTGTCAGGCCCTGAAAGCCCTGTGCACCAAGACTACAAATAAAGATTTCTTTTCCCCATTCCACTGGCCTCAAGGTTCCTCGGCAACAGGCCGATTAGTCCACTACTGGCCCGCCTGGCTTTACGAGCCGCCCAGCCCAGTGCTGTGGATGATCCTGCTGCAGCGCTGGGAAACTGCAGCCCCACAGCTCTGCCTGCAGCCCCACAGCAGTGCCTGCCTGCAGCCCCACAGCACTGCCTGCAGCCCCACAGCACTGCCTGCAGCCCCACAGCACTGCCTGCCTGCAGCCCCACAGCTCTGCCTGCCTGCAGCCCCACAGCACTGCCTGCCTGCAGCCCCACAGCACTGCCTGCAGCCCCACAGCACTGCCTGTCTGCAGCCCCACAGCACTGCCTGCCTGCAGCCCCACAGCACTGCCTGCCTGCAGCCCCACAGCACTGCCTGCCTGCAGCCCCACAGCACTGCCTGCAGCCCCACAGCAGAGCTGCCTGCAGCCCCACAGCACTGCCTGCAGCCCCACAGCACTGCCTGCCTGCAGCCCCACAGCACTGCCTGCAGCCCCACAGCACTGTCTGCAGCCCCACAGCACTGCCTGCAGCCCCACAGCACTGCCTGCCTGCAGCCCCACAGCAGAGCTGCCTGCAGCCCCACAGCACTGCCTGCAGCCCCACAGCAGAGCTGCCTGCAGCCCCACAGCACTGTCTGCAGCCCCACAGCACTGCCTGCAGCCCCACAGCACTGCCTGCAGCCCCACAGCACTGCCTGCCTGCAGCCCCACAGCACTGCCTGCCTGCAGCCCCACAGCACTGCCTGCAGCCCCACAGCAGCGCCTGCCTGCAGCCCCAAGCAGTCTCTTTAATCCCACCTTTCACAGGTCCTGAGGAGGAACTCAGACCACAGCTGTCACTGGTCCGTGAGACCTGGGACATCCCAATGGCCAGGGACACCTCTGCCTTCATCTGCTTCCTCTGAGGACTGAGGGAGTGGCTCATGTTCTTTTATATGATTTTTGAGTCTAGATTATGATTGTTACATTGGTACTGTAAACAGTGTGCTGTGATCCAACCCAATCTCTAGAGGGTCCATGTGAACAGAAATCATAAATGAAATTGTATTATAAATTGTATATTTTACTACTCAGAGATTGCACTACACTGATTTGACAAGAGACAACTGAGAGGAGACTCATGAATATCTGTATCTAAAAGGAGGGTGTCGATCCAGGCTTTTCCTAGTGGTGCTGAGCAGTAGAACTAGAGGCAAAGGGCAGACACTGATGCACAGGAAATTGCACCTGGACATGAGGAAGAATTTCTTTACTGTGTGGGTGACTGAGCCCTGGGACAGACTGACCAGAGAGGCTGTGGAGTCTCCCTCACTGGGGATGCTCCAGAACTGACGGGACACAATCCCGTGCCGTGTGCTCTAGGATGACCCTCTGGAGCAGGGAGGCTGCACCGACTGTGGTCCCTTCCAGCCTGACCCATTCTCTGTGTGATTCTGTTCATAGAAATCCTGTGTTAGTCTCATAATAACTTCTGTGCTACACTAATAATGAAATCCTACTAAGGAAAATAAAGTTTAATTGTTAAGCTATTGTATAATGATTAAACTAAGTGTTAAACACTATAACTTAGTGTTGTCATAGTTTGGCCGAGGATCTCTAAAATCTCTCTTTCTGTCCCATAGTGTCTGATGGTTGGTAAAAGCTATAAAGAGGCAAGATTAGCACTGGCAGCTCAGTCCTACAGTTAAAATCGACTGCTGGTTCAAGGGCTGTTTTCCTTTATGGCTATGCTTAGTAGAGGCTAACCACTTAAGGGTATACATTCACCCCCCTAGGGTCTATGTTTGAAAGAATTTTCCCTGAATGAGTATTTAAATCAACAGGAAAGAAAAAACAATAGCTTCAGTGAACAAAGAAAGGCAAATACATTTTCAGTGATGTGCCGTTCAAGAAGGTCTGCAGAGGATTTCTTTTGACCCCACATCCTTTTGCCCTGTGTTAGTGGTTTGCCCTGACCTTTGGCATTGGCAGTGACCAATATCTCTAGAAAAAAGCTGGCTGCAAGGAAGGAAGTCATGGTGCTTCTGATGACATGACAGTTGCAGGTCATTAGCCAGCAGCTGTGGCAAAGTATCTGGCACCACCAAGCCCCTTTCAGACATGGTATGAGCAAGTCCAAGACTACTCAAGTCCACAGAGTTGTGTGTTATCTGCAGAGGAGGATGAAAATGACCTCTCTTACAGAGCCCAGCAAGCTTTCCCAGGAGACCTGGAACACACAGCCTTTGCTTAGCAGGTTGTTGCTGAAGGGAGATGCAGGTCTCAGAATCTGCACTGGCTAAATGACATGAACAACTATGACCTGGAGACAAGTTCACAGATGTTATGTATTTGATACACAAATCTGCCATCAGCATGCAGGAGGGGAAGGAAGGAGGGCAGCACTCTGGCAGAGACAAAAGAAAAAGCAGCCCCTTACTTTGCCAGAAACTCAAATCTTACTGTTGTGTCTTTAGAAAGTTGTATCAAGTCATGGTGGGGCTGAAGCTGTTCTCTAAAATATTCCAAGGCAATCCAGTTATGCTGCATATTCTTTGAAAATACAGAAGTCTGCAAGTAAAGCTGAATTACCGCTATACACCTACACATGAAGTTTTTTTCAAGAATAGTCTTCATTGTCATTTCTATATTTGACAAAGTTGTTCAATTAAGTGAGGAGGCCAACAAGAAATAACAGTACAAAAATAAAAATTCCCTAGAAGCAGCAATATTAAGAAAATAACGCATGTTTCCAAGTGCTAAAAATGTTTTATTTCTAGCCCTGAAGCATTAACTTACATTACTGACAGTGCTTAGGCTTAGCTACTGAATTTTAGAAGCAGAATGCAATTGTTTTCTTCCAGCTAATTCACTTAACTAAATAGATGAAAATATACCAAATCTGTGTTCATATTTAAGCATATATGATGGTAATGCGAGGAAGATGTTGCTGGTGGATCATGGAGTATATTGTAAAATGTGTCAGGAAGCATGATGTACTTTTTTAGTAATATATTATTAATAGTTGAAAATTATTAATTAACATTTAAAACCCCAGTAATTTCATTTCTAAGGCTAAGGATATCTGTATATCCATGGAAGTATGTATAATGCTTTCCAGGACAGACACTCCTTTTTAAATTAAGGTGTGTACCAGGTGTTTCCAGAACTCCTTCAAAACAATTTCTAGCCTAGTCAACCATAGATACATTTCATGCAAATCTATGATGTTACACTGGAGTTGAATATAGTCCTTTATGAAGACTGTGAATCCTGTTGTACCTTTTGGATAGTACAGAAACTGTCAATTCTTCAATGATTTTTGGCAGCATTCTGCTTATGTTGCATCTGGTTGAAGGTTTTTCATAAGATCTATTAGCCCTAGCCATTATGAGAGCATTGTTGCATAGAGGCAGGTGCCTAAATATAATTTGCTGATGGTGCAGCTATGCTGACACCCAGAGTAAGTGGTTCCATACGTGGGACACAAACAAATCTTTATGTTTGCACCTTCCCAGCAGCTCACATGTAAAGCTGCATTTGCTGTGAATATGACTTCCTCTTCTCTGGCCAGTGTCACCTGGTTATTTCCAGCTTTCTGGCTCCACATAAGTAATAGTTTCAAGGCAGTTTGTTACATGTTTTGTACAAATTTACTTTAGTGGGAGTAATCGTTCACTATGCCTTCTGTATGAAAAAGGTCCATCTAGATTTTGTTTATTTCATGTGGATAAGAGCACATACAGTAATTACTGCTCATTCCCATTTCATGGAAGCATCTAGTCAGCCTGATGAGCTCAACTGTCTGCACATATAAACAATTATGTAGTATATGTTTAATCTGGAGTGTGCACAGTGCTCCTAATATACTTGCAAGCAAGCACACCAAAGCACTGCCCACAACTCATGTAACTTCTCTGAAAGACCAGCTTAAGTTAAGGCCATGCAAATGCTACATTGTAAGGAAAAAGCAGACACACTCAAAAGCATTGCAGTATGCCTCAAGTCCCTTTTATAGTAAGAGTTCCCAACTAATATGTCTCTCAATTAAACACTACTCATAAGAAACAGTCAACTTGTAAGGTGTGCAAATACTGTCTTGTTAATTCTGCCTTTCAATCATAACCCTATCTCCCTTTTAAATTTATTTGCTTGGTTCTAATAAGGAACTTTCTGCAGTGAAGCTATTTTGTGGTTTACCAGTAGTTCAGCTTTAGAGGCAATACATTTGTCACCTGGTATAGTTCAAATTTAAGACATTGTGCCACCTGTGCTGCTGAGGTCAGAGCAAACCTTGCAGAGGGAAGTGCAGCCACTAGGGTTTGGTCCACTAAGCCCCAGTGCCATTTTCCATCACCTTGTCTAGCCACTGACAGTTGGTTTTGACAGCTTGAAAAACCCATGACCAAATGCACATGTGCTTCAGCTGAGGACTGAGACTACTACTTTAATAAATTAATGCTCAATGAGCTATTATACTATTTTGTTTACCCATCAAAATCATGTGTGCCGTCTGACTATAATTTTCATTTTCATTTATGATCAAAGGAAATGTGGAAATTATTTAGCCTTCAAATTTTATCTTTTTTTTTTTTTTTGTAGAAAAATGCAATTTCATGCAGTGTCCCCAAAGAATACTATAAAATGAGATCAGATTTTCAATAAAAGTTATTCATGTTTACTTAATTTTTAATATATGTTAACTAAATAAAATTAGACTCTGTACATCTGCCAGCACACAGCTAGACACCATCGAAGTGCACAAGAATTAATTTCCCTGGCTGTCAGCATACAAAATAGTATTCCTTATAGTGCAAACCTCTTGATCCACTTTCTCATCAGGTGATTGTTCCTGGTCAAAATTGTCTTCCACAAATATCCCCCCAAAACACTTAGAGAGTTGTTCAACACCACAGGTGCAGGCAAGTAGCACAGGTATGGAATTGGACAAGGATAAAATGGATTGCTGTTGAACAGTTTGTAAGATACTTACTGAATACGGTGATTCAAGTGGGAGCTGTGTTTTTTTACAGGAGAGGCTCAGTTACATAGGGAAGCTAAGAAAACGAGAAAGGAGATACCAGGCAGAAGCTGAAAAGGGTCAGTGTGAAGTCCTTTCTCATTTCTACATTTGTATCTTTTCCAAAACAGCACTGGGATGGATTCTGGTTTCAACTATGCTCCTGTGAAAAGGAAGTAGCCCACTGGGAAGTGGTGATATAAAATCAGATGGAAACCTACCCGTTTTCAGCAAAGTTATAGTGACAGTACAGTTTACTCTAGGTAGAGAAGGCAGCAATGGTGATTCCTCAAATATGACACTACTGGAGAGCGTAGGTTACAAAACAGCCCTCTCCTACACTTTCCAGGGTTAAACTGTGCCCATAGTAAATGCTTAGCTACAACTCAAACCTTTTCTAGCTAACTTGAGGCTTTTTAAAAAGCAGTTTTTCTTAGCTCAGACCAACCATTAGGTGCAGAACTGGAAGTAGTGAGAGAAAAAGGGATTTATGTGTGTGCATCAAAAGGAGAATATATCCTTTTGCGAGTTATTTCCATGGGTCCCCTACGTACAAATGAAGAGATATGTGATATAGCAATTCATTGTTCTGACATACATTGCAATCATGATGTGCAGTTTTTAATGCATCGTGTTACATTAAGCTTAGCCCATGGTTTAACACCATGTAACATAAATTTCTGTGAAGGGAGTAACATAACATGATACTGTCTTTTAAAAGACACACACGATTTTTTCAGATCACCTACTTTTTATCCATGAGTGCCCAATCCAAAAATCAAGGTGGCAGACAAAAGTGGATTGAATGAGTATCCACAAACCAGAGTATTTATCTTGTGTAGTTTTGCTCACTGCTACCTGTAGTCAATGACTCCAGTCAATTTTTATGTTGTAATGCATGAGCAAAGTTGATGGACATATTTTTTTGACACCCCTAGTTAGATTTTATTCAGGGTCAATCAAGGGAGACCTGACAGCCGTTAAGACTATAAAACACACTGAGAATCCTCACAAGTGTTTATTTCTCAATAAAGACAGGAGCTTTGATTATGAACCTGTCACTAACCTTATCTCTTTTTGTCTTACCTTGGAGGCAGGTTTTCTCTTTTAATTGATAGTTTATTTTAAAATAGACATATCAGTATGAATGATTCTCGTTGGAATTAAATTAAAAAATGAACTATTGATTTGACAATAACTGGATATAATAAAATCTCCAGTGAAAGATAAAACACACATCTGAAGTTTAAAGAGCTCACAAAATAAAGCTGCATGTGATGAATCTCATCAGAAGAAAAGAAAAATAATTACATTTTACATATTTATGTGTACTTATAGTTTGTTTATTTATCTCCCCTGAATCATTAAAGTCAGGATTTTTTAAGACTTTCTATATACATTTCTTGAAACCTGTCATAATGCTTTCTGTATTCCTAAGTTATTAATGGAAATTTTAATTTAATCCTTTTGTATTGTGGTACAATACAAAACAAAACCAAACCATGACACCAACTGACATCTCTGTGGTGTGGATTTAACTGATTACATGGTTCAAAGCAAAATTTAAGTAGCAGCCAAGAAGATTCCTCTGGTTTTTGGACATAATGGAAACTGCAGTTTTTCTCACTCAGGATGATGTTTTCCAATGAAGAAACAATCTTTGGCAGTGCTTATCAGACAGCAACATGTAGGCAGCACACAAAGGTGGAGGACAGCAAAGTGGCTGCCACCAAATAGGCAGATAATGATAATATCCTGTATGGTGCTGCATGTAACACTCTGAATGCTTCTCACAAGTCAGTGAAATAGACAAATAGTACCTGTAAATTGTAACATCAAAATGAAGCAGTATTGGAAAGACTAAGAGAGATAAAAAATGTGTGCTTCTAATAAGACACCAATCTTTATTGACAGAGATAAACATGCTGTCATGGTATAGCTTGGTGCTGTGAAGCCACTGGGAAAAAAATTACCCTAGGTTGTGATTAAAGTTTAGCACTCTACAATATCACTTTAGCACATTTTAAGTAGTTTGTAAATTGGTGAGTTGTTGTTGCTTAATTATCAAAATGTAGAGGTTTCTGGTGAGTTGTTGTAGTAATCTGTTCACCTGGCCTAAGCTATTCGATAGATCTACTAATCATTGCAAAAGGAAGTGTTAAAATAATTTCTTATAAAGCCTGCTACTGGTACAAATACTGTTGACACAGCAAGTAATAACAACAGATTAGTTCTGTAAAGGAAATTGGATTGCTGGGTGAAATAGACTTATTAAAAACAAACAATTTCAATGCTGGAAAAGTCAGGGTCACACATGTAGAAGTACAGAACGTAAGTTAGACGTACAGAGCAAAAACTGTGACTTGGGAATCCATAGCCCCAGAGAAGGATTGTAGGGTTGTGATGGCTAACCAACTAAACATGAGCCTGGCTATAATACTGTGGCTGACAGGGAGCAGGTAGCACCCATTAAATGTACTGTCATTTTGGCATGGTGTTGGAGTCTTAAATATCTAGAAATGATGAAAGAGTGAGGCTGGTTGAAGTCACATACCCAGTTTTACACTTTTAAAAGGGAAGAAGAGTTGTAAGGCTCAGAACAAATGTATGGGAGTAATATAGTATCTGAAAACTACACCTTATGCAGTGAGCCCCAAGAATCTAGTGATGAAAAGAAGGGAGTTGGTTTGTAACCCACACAGAATGAGTTTCTGATAGCACAAAATTCACAACACAGCAGAAAGACTTAACAATAGAATACAACAGCAAGCTCAAACTAGACAAAATCAGGGTTGAATTAAGAGGAAATTTTAAGTACAACTGTTTTAAATACTAGTAAAACTACCAATGAGAGATGGAGGTGTTTAAGATTGGATGTTTTTTGTAAAAAAAGCATTGGCTTCAATAGGAGAAATGTGTGCATATGTCGTTACAAATAGCTAGATAACCTGAAAGAACCAATCAGGTTCTGGAAGAATGGGTACAGAGGTCTTTACTAACATCAAGCTGCACAAGTTTGTTGCAGAGCTGAGCACAATCTGAACTTTTGAACATTACGGGGAATTGAGAAGGCTTAATGGACTTATGAGTATTAACTTCTTTGCCCAGGGTAAGCTTAAAACTAAATTTACTGATCTAACAATGCATGATTCAGGGAGAATACATATTGAAGAGGGAATGTGTGGTAGGATGTTTGGGAAGTCTGTACCTTCCTAGTACCTCAGACAATGGGAAAAGGAAAAGGCAACACATAATCAGGAGTTTAGGATGAAAAAGAGGATGCATCCTCCAAAACCTGGAGACAGACCCCACAGGTGTGCTTCCCTGTGGACTCTCTCCCTTCTTCTGATGAAGCTGATTTTTGCAGGATTCCTCTGTGGAGGATGTGGACACTGACCTTTGTCAGTGTGATTTTCTGCACAGCTTAACTACAAGTTTAGTCACAGTGTAGAAATTAGCGTGTGAAATCTCTGCAAAGGCTTATGTTGTAGAATCATAGAATGGCTTGCATTGGAAGGGACTTTAAAGACAGTCTAATTCCTCCCAACCATGGGCACAGACACCTTCCCCTAGGACAGGTTGTCAAGAGCTCCATCCAGCCTGGCTTTGAACACTGCTAGGGATGGGGCATCCACAACTTCTTCTGGACAACCTGTTCCTGTGCCTCACCACCCTAACAGTAAAGAATTTTTTCTTATATCTAATCGAAACCTGCTCTCTTTCAGATTGAAGGCATTCCTCCTTGTCACTATGTGCCTTTCTTAAAAGTTCTTCAGCTCTCCTGTAGGCTTGTTGTAGGTACTGGAAGGTGCTATAAGGTCTCCATGGAATCTTTTCTTCTGCAGGCTGAACAACTCCAATTCTCTCAGGCTGTCCTCTTAGGAGGACTGCTCCATTCCTCTGATTATCTTGGTCTCCCTCCTCCAGATTCATTCCAGAACATCCATGTCTTTCTTCTTCTGGAGGCCTCAAAGCAGGATGCAGCACTGCAGGTAGAGACTTGGGAGTCTAGAGCAGAGCAGCAGAATCCTCTCCTTGCCTTACTAGTCATGCTACTTTTTATACAGCCCAGGACACAATTGGCTTTCTGGACAGCAACTACATGTTGTTGGGTCATGCTGATCTTCTCTTTCACCAATACCCCCAGGTCATCTCCTCTGGACTGCTCCCAATCCATTGTCCACCCAGCCTGTACTTGTGCTTGGGGTTTCCATGACCCACATACACAACCTTGTATTTGGCCTTGTTGAACTTTGTGAGATTTGCATGGGCCCAGCTCTCATGCCTGACGGTTCCTCTGGATGGCATCCCCTCCCTCCAGCGTCAAGTGTACCATACAACTTGGTGTTTGAGAAATGTTTTTTTGTTAAGCTTAAATAAGTGAGTGTCCTGGACTGACTTTATGATGCTTATATCCCAGACTGTTCTGTTTCTGCTGGATATTAAGTTCTGCACCTGTAAGACTGGTTCTGAGAGTGAAGAGGGGGAAAAGATGCTCCCCCACATTCTGCTCCTGGACTGTGCTGTCTGCACCACAGACAGACAGCGGGACACAGATCTCCTTTGCTTTTAGCTGGTTTTAGCTAGCTGAGGCAGAGAGGCTCCCTGTACTGTAGCTTTTCTTTTTCTTGGAACTGTTCAGCCTGCTCTGGACTGAAACCCCAGAAAACACTGGGAGCTCACACGTGTGCCCCACTGAGGCCCAGAACAGCATTTTCCAGCACAGGAGCGGCTGATAAGAGACTGAGCAAGCTGAACTACAGCCCATGAAAAGGACTTTCTTAATTTGCCATCTCTTTAGAACAGCAAGAGATTTTACTGTTTAATACTATTTGTTTTTTGTTTCAGGCTTGTGAATACTTTTCTTGTTGAATAAACAATTTTTTCCACTTTTCTCCAAGGAAATCTTTTCCTGAACCAGTTGAGAGAGGGAGGGGCTGCTTGAGCTTGCTTTTCTAGAGGAATCCCATTTGGAGATTTCCTCCCAAAATTTGCTCTACCCCAGGACAGTGAGTTTTAAAC
Organism: Prinia subflava; assembly: GCF_021018805.1. Lineage (NCBI taxonomy): Eukaryota > Metazoa > Chordata > Aves > Passeriformes > Cisticolidae > Prinia > Prinia subflava. The sequence continues at coordinate 97,015,113 of NC_086283.1, read as the reverse complement.
AGAATGGGTCGCTCAGGATATAATACTGTGTGATTTAATCTGCTATTTGCTCGGCTCTACTTGCTCAGCATGAGCAGCTGGATTTGCTGGAGCCCTGGGCTGCAAGCTGTGACTTTTCATCCAGATATGTTGGAACAGAGTTGGTTTGTTTGGTAGCTGGTATGGTGTTGTGATTTGTCTTTAGTTTGGGAAGAATATTAATTACACACTGATGTTTAGTTGTTGCTAAGTGGTTTTTATCCCAAGTCTAGGCCTTCTTTCATTACTATGTCCTGACTGATTTGGCACAAGAAACACAAACTAGAAGACAAGTTCAGCAAGATAAGAGCAGTTAACAGCCTGGCTATGGGGAGACACAGAAAGAATCCAATAAGGTGTTAGAAGATCTCAGCCCAAAAATCACCACTGGACTTGAAATCACTTGAAGAGTGAGTGAGGGCAGGTGCATAAATCATGAGAGTCTAATTGCCCAGAAGACCTTTTCTTCTGGGTCAGTTTAAGCTGATCTGTTGCCGTATCACCCTATTAAATGATATATTTTTATAAATCTGATACCTGAGGCTCTGCTGCAGAAAACCCAGGTCAGAGGCTGAAGGAGGAAGCGTACCTGAGAATGAGCAGGTGTGCAAGGAATTGAAGGGGAGCCCATCAGGCCCACTGAGAGGAGCCTCCAGTCCCAGCAAGGAAAGCCTGGGTGGTGTGTGTGACACTCCTTGAATGGTGAGAGAATTCTTGGGCAGTGTCTTCTTTAACACTTGGTGTTGCTTTCTGATGTGCTGAGAGTGCACTGTGCATATTGCTGACAAAGATATTAAACAGTGGCAGCTCCAATACTGACCCCAGAGGAACTTCACTTGTCGCCAATGTCCACTTTGATAGCAAGCCATTGACTACAACAATGTGTTGACTAGCCAGCCAATTCCTTAGCCATTAAGTGGTGCATCCACTCAGGCATTCTGAGTAGTTCCCTCCATCCCTAAAACCTGCTTGTCAAAATCCATACACGTAAACTATATGGAACAATACTCAGCTCCAGGATCTGAAGTACATCTATTGAGAACAAACTTACTGCTGAAGTCCCTTCCCTTGACTTTTAAGGTGGTTTTTCTATGGGAAGGAAGGGGAGATAGACATCTTTTTACTTATTTCTTACACAAAAGGCACCTTAGGTAAAAAAAAAAACAAAACTAAAGATAATTACATCAGAACTTCTCACTCTAAATACACACGAAGTACTGATTTTACTAAAATTAGCTTGATCAAACCAGTTTAATGGGATTTTCATATTTCTAGTCTTCAGTGAGAGATGAAAACCTTTCTGTTTACAGAAACGTAATTTTTATATATATACATATATATATATATATATATATAACTTTCAAAAACATACTGGAAAAACAATTTCTAATCCAGCAGACAAGATGAACAAACATGATGAAACCAGGCTCCCTGAATTATCATCCACACCAGAGTTACACTTTAGTAGCAAATCTCATCTTGTTTAAATGAAGCTGAGTCATGATGTCCCGATCATACAGTGTAAGTTGGATATCTAAAACTGTTTGGATCATTGATCACCTACAAATGGCTGAAGCTAGATGAGATGAATCCAGACTGAATGCCTAAAAAAGTGGCATGCCCCCAGCTCAACTCTGTTCTAATCCTGCCTGTGTTTAAAGTCTGTAGGCACTTTATTTCCAGCATTGCGTTGGAGGAAAATTCCCGTAAGCATGCAGAGAAAGACCTCAACAGTGGCCATACATAGCATGCCACACCTATGACTACTTTAGAAATTCCAGCAAGGTTTTCTGTCCCTTATTTATCTTTGGAGCGATTACTTGGTTTTGGTTTAACTCCACAGCTTAACCCAAATTGTCCAGGATTTAGAAGGACATGGGTCAATGCACAGTTTTTGCTGTCAGGAAAACATCCACAGTGAGAGCACAGAAAATATTAAGTATGGAAAAAACTTCTTTCAGCCTCTACATGATGCTTCATGTTTGCTACAATAATTCCACATAACTGAAGCCAAGACAGAATGAAGAATAACAGTGCAACCAAGTGATTAGGTCATCTTCCTGTGAGAAAATATTCATAGGCAAAATGGTAAAAGCTCAGTAGGTGGTTAGGGAAGGCTCCCACCTTGGAAAGTTCCTGCTTGCCTGGTTATATTTGTGCTGTCTTAGGAGACCTTCCTTGGCAGAAAAGGGAATTCAAGGAAGGTGAAAGCTCATAGCACTGACCCACTGGTCAAAGCAGCAGCACCAATCCATTTAGGCTTTTAAGAGAACAGATGTAACTGTCTAAATCCATTAGACAGTTCAGACAGGGCATCCTGAGTATGAGGAAGCACCTGAAAGCACATCAGCAAAGACACTGAAAGGCTGAATTTGATATGGTTTTCTCACTGGTACTTTCTTAAGTGCCCTCCTCAGTTTGTAGTTGGAGATGTGTAATGCCCCAGTGACTATCAGCAGCCCAGGTATCCAGTGTGCTTTTGGGAATTTCTAGAGGTACTGAGAAATTAGAATTAAAAATAGGTATTTCTATTTAATTCAAAAAATATGTAAAAATAATTGCATTAACAATAAAATTGAATTTCTATGTAAAACACTTCAACCTCTAAAAAAGGTTAGATTTCCTCAACATTATTTCAGTATAGAAAGACTTGCCTACTCAAAGAGAGCTACTTGGCAATTTGAAGGAAAACATTAAATTTTTAAGGTCAACATGGACTTTATTAAAATAATTATTATGTCTTCAAATCCAGTAATGTACTACTTTTTCAGGTACTGCTTTTTCTTCCTTTACATATGCCGATACTGGTCTATGCTTGCTTTTCAGATATTGTTCAGAAATGCCTCTGTTTTCTTTATTTTAGCTGAGCTGGCAGGTACAGTTCTTTTGTCATTTAATTATCACTGCTCGTGGAAAATTCTGAAGTGGCTTGAAGGCTAAAAACGTGGCACTGTTTAGTGTTCTAATCTATGAACAAAAAAAAGTGGACAATATGGACAAAACCCTAATAGTGAGAGGTCAGATTTCCAAAGATATTTTGGTGCCTAGAGATGGAGACAGATGACCAGTGGGAGTTCCAAAATCCCTCCTACAGATTAAATGTCTAACTCCTATTGACTTCAGGGTAAATGAGGCAGGAGCCCCTATAGGCACTTCTGATAATTTCACTACCCATTTATCTGCATGTTAGACATCTAAGTATTAGCTCCTGGAGACAAGAAGTAATCCCTCAGTTCACTAAATGTATCCCCTTCTTTTATTTAGTAATCTGGCTAGTTTTAAATAAACTTCCTTCTTACAGGGAAGTAAAGGGATGCCATATGTTTAAGACAGTTAAATACAATTAATTAAACCAGTGTTGTGCATTTGAAATGATTTTTAATTTCTACCCCAATGCATTTTGATACAAACCCCAAATAAAATGATCATTTAGGAAAGAGAAGTTTTTTGTCATTTTTCTGAGATATTATGTATGTAAAATGCAAAAGTCTGAACAAATTAGAATGACTGTCACACTCTCATTGTGTATAATTATATAATAAAATGAAAAATACATTGAAATATATCAAATATACCTTGCTTATATAGTTGCAAATGGGATTGTGTTAAAAAGAGTAAACTGGGAAGAGCAGGGAAGGGCAGGGAGCTAAATTTTCTTAGTGAGTGTATGAATAACAAGACCTGTGTGCATAACTTGTCCTCACCACTTGGAAAATTGCCTCCTACTGCATTTCCTTGAGGCTTGAAGAAAAACCTTTTTTATCTCTAAGGGCTACATAAGGCCTAAACTAATATTTAATGGTATGGAAACAATAATATGACACCCTTCCAGTAAATACAGCTTTGTGGTGTTCAGCATGTTTTACAGTAATGGTGTTACTTAGTCATTTATTGGTATTGTGAGCAGCTGGAAAGAAAGGAAAAACCCACAAACAAAACTAAACAGGTGCACTTAGAGGAACTGCCTTGTCTGAGAATTGAGAAATATGATCAGTTTTGTTATACAGACTTCCAGCTGAATAGAACAGGGCTTGATCTCCTCCACGCCAGATTCAGTTTCATGTATAAATGCCTGAGAGTTTATTTACCCTAAACCATTTTATTATAACCAGTGGGTGACTCCAACATTTGCTAATTTGCTTTATTTAATTATGAAGTCCATTTATCCTCCAGCAATACCTATTCCTTCTGCACAAGGGAGTGTTTGGGCCACAAAAGGCCAGAAAAGGCCCATTTGGTTTTCTTGATGATAACAGATGAGCAAGAAGGACCTTTAAGCTGTCCTCACTGGCCAGGATATCCATACCCAACAAACAGTGGCTGGAATTTTGGAAACTTCTGCTATTCTCGTTTTAATTTGGTGTTGCAGCAGCCTAAACGTGGAGGCAGCAGAGCTCAGGGAGGCCTGGCCAAATTTGCAAGAGTTTGAAACACCTGAAGGAAGAAAGGGAGGACTCAGCTCTTTCCTGCACACAAACATAGAGCGGAATAAATCTTAAGCTGCAAGTCCTCCTCTCTGCTCAACAGCTGCCAGCAAGGAAGTTTTCATGGGAAACTTCATTTTATTTGGGGTTTATATCAAAATGCATTTGGATAGAAATTAAAAATCAATTTAAATGCATAAAACTGGTTTAATAAAAACTGGGACTGCTGCTGTGCTTGGGTAGGGGTTAGTCCACATCACTGCAGCAGTCCTGGGATGTGAGGTGAGCTGTCTCAGGGAATCTGATGGACCTTCCTGGGGGCTTCCCTGAGCCTCCTGGGGGTCTCTGCTTCAAGAACTAGTGTTACTGTTGATGTGCTCTATGTACTGGGGGAAGATCTTCCCTCTGTCAGCTCCTAGGCACCGTCTGTGAGATGTGGCACAAATGGAACATAATGTCCTCTCACCCTTTTTGAAATAAGAGACCAACAACTCAAGTTTTCTCTCTCATGTCTCACTGAAGAGCTTACGTGTTAAAAGCACTTGTATAAATTTGCTGGATTATGAAGTATGTATTATTTATTATTTTCATGCTTGCAACAGTTTGACGAGAAGAGATGACAACTGAAGGGAATATAGAAATGTGGAACATTAAAAGATCATGAGGAACACTTTGTCATCTTGTTCCTGCTTATATACTGACTTGATTGGATGAAATACATGTGTACATTTATTCCATAGCAGAAATAAATTATGGTGATACGTAAAGATTTTACAAGTGCAACTTAGAAGTACAGTAACTACTCAGAGGTGAAAATGTGAGCATTTATATAAACCATGTGCCTTACTGTCACCAGTTTTGTGCTTTCTACTAGTGTTTTGTGGAAAATGGCTATTGAATTATTTTGAAAATATTTTGACAGCATTTAATGGGGAATTTTTTGTCCTTCCTCCTGCCCAGCACAAGATGTTAATAAGTGCAAGTTCAGGCAAAAGTGGAATCAGGTAAGAGTCTTATCTGGTTCACAGAAGCCTCCTACCACAGAATAAATGTCTTAAGGCTTCTTATGTCTAATATTATTATGCTCCTCTAGAAAGAGTGTTCCCTTCTGGAAAGAAGGGAAACACCTGCTGCATTTTACTAAGATAACTTCTTTGAAAACTGTGGCATTCTTCATCTGTTCTACTTCGGCAGTCCCCAAGCATCTCGTTCTCTTTGGGTGAGGGCTCCTTGCAAAAAGAGAGAAAAAGGAAATCAATTTAGTAAAGCTTGAGAGCTGGAGAGGTAACAATAGGCAGGCTCCTGGGGACAGATCCTTCTTTGGAGTAAAATGCCTCAGCTCTTCCAGATTTACAACAGTTTAGACCAGAAAAAATTTCTCCTTTGAGCACTATACTGCTCCCTTTGGGAATAAGAATAGACCATTTCAACACAGATATTGGAGGAGATGTACAATCTTTGCTTCTATTTATAAAGTGTAAAAAGAGGCAATCTCTTCAAACTGTGGGAGTTTATCTTGAAGTTTATATGATATTCTTTCATAAATTGCTGTTGTAGCAAGAAATTGAAGCCATTTATCAGCAGGTATTGGAGATGTTACAATGATGCATTGTGATACATTTAGCTACCAATATTTAGCTATCAATATGATACATTTATCATCAATATCTAGCCAATACTACCAATGATTTAGCAGGAGAGGTTAGATGAAAATACTCTGATGTATCATTAGGGAGACAGAGTGTCTGGAATGAAACACTCAAGTATCATTTATATTTCTTCGGCTACTGTGTCCCAAAATTGCATCACTGCAGACCAGGGGGAATTTTAGAGTGTCTTCCCTTTACAGGTAGGAAGTTTTGCCTCCTTACACAGAAGTTTGCACAGTTCTGATTCCTGAAATTACCAAAATCCAGGTGAAAGTCAGATCTAACTTAAAAGAATGTGATTTGAGCATACACAGACTATTTTATTAGTTGTGTTACTAATTATAATTAGACAAAGGAAGCTAGATATTTATTGCAGGTTTGCATTTTAAGGCTTTTTTGTCCAGACAATTTTTGAAAGTATCAATGACCATAAAAACAAGTTAATGAAGAAATTAGCACTCCAAGTCCTGAGTACAGAGCACTCAAAAAGAGGTGCTGAAACAAATGTCTTAATATGTTGGATAAGATGGACTCGTGTAGGCTGCATGTCCCATGAGCAGTCATTTCTCTCACAAGACATCTGAAGCACAGAATCTTAGAATCACAGAATAGTTTGGGTTGGAAGAGGCCTTTAAAAGTCATTTACTTCAGTCAGCAATGAGCAGGGACATCTTCAACTGGATCAGCTTGATCAGAGCCTTGTCCAGCCTGACCTTGCAGGCTCCCAGGGATGGGGCATCTGCCCTTCCATATCCTCTTTCACATTTTTCTCAACATTTCAGCTGATGGGTGAATAGTGAGCTATTGAGGGCAGCTAGATATCCATGAGTGTATCATTTTGTAATTGAGTATTAGATGACAAAAAGTAGGCAGCCATAGATAGAAGTTGCAAATAACACTCCTGCTCTCTGGAAATGGTTAGTTCTGTTTAGAGAGGACAACCACAGAAAGAAATATCTCCTTGTAAGACACTAGAGAAAATCATTATTGGCTCAAAAGAACGGAGGAGGGTGTGTGTGTATCTGCAGAGCAGGGTAGGAGGTAAGGCAGGGCAAGTTCTGTGAAGGTGGGATGGTGCACTGCTCCACATCCCACACCCCTGGAGCCTCCAGTCCAGCCCAGAATTGCTGTCAGTCACTGGCAGAGTGGAAGCAATGCCACCCACCCTGTCCCAGGGGACCAAATCCGGGGGTGGGGGATGGCCAGAGCAGATAAAAACCATTGTGCAGGAATGCACACAGCCCCCTTGATATTATCCCTGGGTTTTGTAGCAGCTGAGACCATGCTGGATCCAAGGTGGTAGCTACATCCTTCTTTTCTCTCTCTTTTTCGCCTTTCTGCTATTCTTCTCCTAATTTCCTCTTCTTGAAATCTAGGTAATTTAAGGTTGGACGGGTTAGATTTTGCTACGTCAATGTTTTGTGAAATATTTTATTCCAATTGAATTTGCTTTAAATTTTGCTAGGTTATGGATCTTCTAAAAATTGCCAGTAAATTTTGTTTTTTAACCTCCTGGGAACTTTTGCCAAGTTGTCTTTTGGGCCACTTCAGGGCAAAGTAGTACCTTGTGCCATTTTTAAACAAAGTGCCAAGTGAGGGCTGGGGCTTTACACCCCTCACTACATTAAAAACATTGAGGTGCTAGAGCATGTCCAGGGAAGAGAAACAAAGCTGATAAAGGGTCTAGACAGTAAGTTATGTGAGAAGAAGCTGAAAGAACTGGGTTTCTTTAGCCTGGAGAAAAGGACACTCAGGAGAGACCTTATCATTCTCTACAACTGCCTGAAACGAGGGTGTAGCCAGGTGGGGATCAGATTCTCCTCCTGGATAACAGACAACAGAGCCAGAGGAAATTGGCTTCAAGTTGCACCAGGGGAGGTGTAGATATCAGACATTAGGAAGAATTTCTTCAGTGCCAAGCATTGGAACAGACTGCCCAGAAAGTGTTCAGAAATCATGTTTAGTGACATGTTTAGTGGTGGACCTGTAGTAATGTTAGGGTAGTGTTGGGTTAATGACTGGACTCTATGATCTTAGAGGTCTATCCCAACTTTAATGATTCAATGACTCTCTGATTCTATATTTCAATGATGTGTACACATATTAAGACTGCAGCAGGTTCTGTGGCGGTTCAGCTGTGTCTCACTGAAGACAGTAAAACGTTCTTCTTCACATTAATGCTTGTCCCTGGTATCATTTGACATCCCTAACAGCATTCAACAACATCACACATCACCACGATTCCCAGAACAGCAACACTGAAACAGGTTTTCCCCTAATGTGTTTTCAATTAATCACGCTGAAGAGAAGAGAAAGGGTTTTCAGTAAGTTTATTCAGAGTCCTCCAAAATCTCTGCTCAGTCCCAAAGTCTCTGAGCACCTCATTTTGATTACCTGCAGCTTTATTAATTAACAATGTATGGACAGTAACTTTCTGTGGACATAAAAGCAATTCAGAAATAAAAAAAATATGAGAATCTCAGAATGAGCTGACAGCTGAATAAGTAGTATGAAAGCTGATCAAATAAATCATGAAAGTATAAGGAGAAAGTGTGTATCTCAGGGAAGTTCTAAACTAAAAAATGGCTGTGGTTAACAGAGGAAAGCAAGGTTTTTGCATGTATCTGAGTCCTGATGATAATAAGGAAGAAAATAAAATTCCATCGTACTTTTCCTGCTCTGGAATGCTGCCCTCAGTTCCACTTGCTGAATCTAAAAGACACATTTGCAGAATTAGGCTAGGTCTGTAGCAGAAAAAAAAGGGCAGAAGACAGCCCAGAGTGGGGACCCCAGCAGCTGATTTTTCTCCCAGCCTCAGGCAATAGCACTGTGCCTGCGTGTATTCAGGCTGAGCTTTTCACTGCACTCAAGGCAGAATGGGCTGCAGCTGGATCCTACCATGTGCCATTATCAAAGTCCAATCTTATGTCCAAACAATGGAAAGGTGAAGTGGATTAGACTCAAGCTCAAGGATGGACATGGAATCAGTGTGGCAGTGTTGGAACGGCCCCAAAAGACCTGGAGAATGAAAATCATCAGAAGAAAATGGAGGTAGTTATAGGCATGGAAAAAAAACTCACATGCAGATAAAGGATCAAGAGATTTTCTTTCTTTTCTATGTAAAAAAGGATATGATAAAAATATTTAGGATTACAAATAGCTTGTAGGAGACACTTTCCTTTCTGTCTTACAATGCAAGTGCTATAGGGCACATAAATAAGAGAACAGCAAATTCAGAATGGTGAAAGGTTTTTTTTCACCTGGCCATTAGCTGAACTGTCAGTGTCACAGGATATCAGTGAAAGCAGAACTTGGAGGAAGAATTAGCTTCTGCTGTGAAAAACTGAATGCAATATATTTACACCAAAGAGCTTTGGAAGAGAAATACATTTTGAATTTTGAGGATTAAGCTAGTCTCTGGATACCATATACCAGCAGTTAATTCACACATTACTTTCCCAATGGGTACATGAGCCCACATGTTCCTCCTGTTCTTACTACCTTCTGAAGCAGATGCCTCCATGGACTGGGCACCTGAGCCTAGACTGGTGGTCATGATCATAATAGTTGCTTGTCTCCTAGTTTAAATCGTTTTTAAATATTGGAAAGGAGTGCTAGTTTAGTGTTAACTTAAAAGCAAAGGACAAATTGTGGTGGCTGAACATTATCAGTCTTGAAGAAAAGTGGCTAGAGGTATGTTTAATCATGATTTATTACATGTACTTGCTAAGTACAAGTATTTAGAGCAACACAAGTTCACTGTGAAAACTAGATGCCCAACCCTTTAAAACTTTATTCAAGAAAAGCAACTCTTACTGCTGCCACCCACTGATCCCACAAATGCAAATTATTGAATCAGGCTGAAAAATCTCACATAACATTTTTTGTCAACCTGACACTTGGCAGAGGAATGTTTTGATGGCATGGCAAAGATCAGTCCTCTCATGCTAGACTAAAAATTTTGGGAAATAGGAACTAAGCAAGAGAACTGCAACAGAGGCCAGGAACTAAATTCCAGGAGCACAATGTGACTTTGTTGCTTTTGCATCCTGGGCTCTTATTAAAAGAAAGCACAGAGAAAGCAGTGACATGATTTTGTCATACAGCCAGGGTATGAACCTACAAAGTGTCCTTGGGTTTTCCTGCTTATCCAGAACTGTTATCTTTCCTCCAGTGAGCAAATCCCATATTTAAACGGGTGCTTTCAACCCTGGGCAAGGATGTGAGCAGGGATGAGGATCGCCATCCATGTGACTTTGACAGAGCAAAATTAATTCAATTTGATGTTCTCTTATGATAGCCTTGGTTTTGAGTAAAGATAAGGATTGACATTATTTTAAGAGAACTTCTGAACAGATTGAATTGTTTTTAGTGTAATTGGAAAAGCATTAATGCAAAAGAGGAGGCAAAAAAGAACAACAGATCCTCAGAGAGCTGCATGCTAGCATTTAGTTAGAAGAATTTAAATCAGTAATGAACAATTCAGGTTTGCTGCACACATCTCTAAAAGATATATTAAAACATCACATTCTTCAGTCTGATTTTTTTTGTTACAAGGCAAATTAAAATTACATCTGCATTCTGTTTTTTAAAGGATAGTTAATTCAGAGAGTCACAGAGACGTGTGTTGTTTGGGATTGCTATAATAGATAATTTTGCACCATTTTCTTTAGTCTTAAAGTACAACTTAAAATACAAAAAAGAAAAGGGGAAGATTCTGTCATGGAAAGTAGGTGTCCTGTTGTAAAGCACAGCTATATAATTACATTCTCCTTTTCTTGTACAGTAGGATAACCATTCATGTGAAATGTGCACTCTAATTCAGCTAAATATCATTGATACAAATGGCGTTCAGTCAACTTTAAATATGTGTTGTGCAAAATTCACAACTTTATACTTTTAAGATTTTGTTCTCCTTTTCTTAGCGCAAAAGAGAATACACATGAAATTCTAGTAAAATAATCTTTTGGTACATCTACAGGGACCATTTCTGATATAGAATTAAATTGTGGTGGAGGCAGAGCTTTTTATTACATTTACATGACCCCATAAAGATAACTTTAATAGTTCCCCATAGAGAAAAACCCTCCTTAATTTTGTTAATTATTTCCCCCTAGTTAGGCTTAGCTATGTCTTCTAATTCAGTATTGATCTTGATACTGAGACCTGTCAACTAGTTAGCAATCTACTTAAATCCCCACCCAGGAAAAAGGTTTGAGGGACAGATCCTGGACAGAGCTGATGCTATAGAATGGCATCAATAATTTTAACCAGAAATCCTTATTTTCTGCCCTTTTTTTTTTTTTTCTTTCTTTTAAATATGCTGGTAAATGAGTGCATATTATATTACAGAAATAAAGAAGTATTGAGCATGATTTCTGTCTAGAGGTTCTAAAATTGCTTTTCACTAATTGAATCCTGAGTCTATAACTGGCAATAGAGATGAAAGACTCCACATCCCCACAGAAGAGAAAGTCACAGGGGGACATCCCACTCTGCTTTGGCTGGCCCTCAGTGAGCAGTGAGTGCAGGTCCTCAGCAAACCAAGGGATCAAACATTTGTATAAACGATGAACTGATAGTTTCGTCTCATGCCTGGAATTCCTAGTGCCTGAGGCAGATTTTTAAATTGCATCAGGAGTGCATTTTCAAAGCAAATTTTCTGACCATCACTGCTTGCTTTGCTTCGGATTAGAGGGTGGTGATGGAGTGCACAGACTGGATTCCTTTGGCATTAATAAACAACAGAAGATGCATGCCAGTTTCTAATGAGCATTCCATCCATGTGAGCCTAGGATGTCCTAATCTGTAAAGCCTGTTCAGTTTAGGAGCAGGTTCTTCAACACTGTTCTGTGCTGTATATCTGTTCGCACTTTGCTGATTTTTAGCTGAAGTGTGTTTAGAGATGGATTCTGCCACTCTGGGCTTGTTCTAGAGTAAGTAGCTCTAGCTGATCTCTACATTTATGTCCAACTCCAAGGGCATTCTGCCATCCATTCTCATATCCCACCACCTATTTTATCCATGGTATCTCATTAAACACAGCAGCAAATATCCCAAAGAGAGGTACAAATTTACTTAAGTCATTTAATTTTGAAGTGCTGATCTGATTATGAGAACATAATGCTATGACAAAACAAACAAACAAACAAACACAACCACAAAAAAACCCCCAAACCTCAAAACCAAAAAGCAACAAACAAACAAACAAAAAAGTAAGTTGCTTGGCCTACTTTATCAGGTGAACCAGAGGTATAACCAGATGTACATTCTTGATCTTTTTGCATGCTGAGTGCGTTGGTGCAGGAGCATTTCAGAGCCCTCTGTGCTCACAAGAGCAGTGTAAATGTTCCCCACTAGCACTGCCACTACCAGGCAGTGCCATGCCAGCCCTTGCCTCACCTGTGCAGTGCTGTTGGTGTTCTCTTCCTCCACTGATTCTGGTTTAAAGGCCTCACAGTCAGTGCCCCTGGCTTCTGCCCAAAGATGTGTTTTCCCCATCAGTACAGGCGAATCCTGTCAGGCTTCATTCCTGTCATGTCCTACCAACTCCAGCATGGCTTTTGCATCTCTTTAATCAAATAAACTGTTCACACTCAGGTACACATATATTTTTTTAATCCTGTAACACCAGAAAAACAGGGACGGTATTCATATTATTCTTACCTATTTCTGACCAGTCTTTCTTCACACGTGAGACAGCACATCAGCTTGGCAGTGCATGTAAAAAATTATCTATCCTATGATAATCTATTCACCTTTTTGCACAAAATGTTCAGACAGATTTCTCCTCATATGCTCAAGGCTGGAATGCTGGTGATTTTCAAAGTATGGATGTGTTGTGCTAGAAAAAAGAAATCATCTATCAGCTGGCAACACTGCAGAATTAAGTGTGGGATTGGTATTTCCTACACAGATTCAGTTTCACAGTTTATTTTTTCTCTGCCCTTAAATAAGTACCTTAATATCAAATGAAAAAAAATGGAACATTGTCCTCGAAGCAGTAGTTGAGACTGTTTCTTAACTCACTTGGAGGAAGTATTTGGAAGAAACAGATATCATAGACTGTAAATTATTAAGGAGAAGGAATTAAAGGATCTTAAGAGAAGAAGGCAAGGTTAATTTATATGTTGCATTAAACAACAGTATGGAAAGCCATGGGTACTACTAATTCCTTTCTGTAACATGAATCCCATTGTTTTTGAAAAGGGAGGATGAAAAACTATTATCAACTTTTCTGAGTGGCACAAATCCAAATAGTTTCATAAAAAATTACTGAGAGCATGGTTTTATGGAAGGAGGTATCCAAGTACTTGTGTGATGCAAATAAATCTGGTGAGACAATCTTCATGTGAGATCAGTTGCAGAGCAGAGCTTGAAAGGCATTTCTAAAATTCCACATCTTGTGTTCATAACTTATGCAAAAATTCATGCTAAAATCAAATACACACTGGCTTATGCTGAGACACCTGTAAATATCACTTCTCACCAGAAACTCCTCCTTCTTCCTCTCTGTTCAGAAAATTGGAAATTTTACACTTGAGAACTACAGAACAAGTCACTCAGTATGGTAAAATCATACATTTATTGTGTTTCTCTAGAGAGAAGCTGAACCCATAACAATGTGAAAAATATTCCGAAGAGAAATCTAAACATCTCTTTTTGCATGAAATAAAGGATTTTAACCATTTTATTTGCTTTAAATCAGTGCCCATGAATGCACTCCTATCTTGCCCTTGCATTCTGAATTAGTCAGGAAGAAATCTTTGTCTATAATTCCACACCATTGCAGCATTTTGCCCTCACTTGAATTATGTAAGCAAACAGCTCCTTAGAGTGCTTTACTCCTCTTCATTCAAGGTATTGAAATCAAGAAAAATAACAGTAGCTGACACTTTCAATTTAGCAAACAAGTAGTTTTTAAAATGAAAAATTATATTCCCATGTTTGAGCTCTATCACTGCTTCAACCATAGTTCACTTGAGTGTACATACCTACAGAAATCAGTGATTTCATACTCTTGTGAATGGACTTACTCATGTACTTAGGCAGGGTTGAGACATCTTTAAAATGTGTTTTTCCAGAGCTGCATATAAGTATCATAAATTCCTCTTTCTCATTGTTTGTTTGTTTGTTTGTTTGTTTTTTGAGAATGGTAATAATTTCATTGCTGACTATCTGGGAAGTTGAACTTGAACAAAACTGCAGGTTTTGTTGAGGCAAAGGCAGGCTTAGAAGCTCTGTGATTCAGTCCTTCTTCAGCTCCATTGCAATAGACTAGCCATACAGCAAATCTGCTATTCCTGAACTGCTACCTTTGTGATGCTTTACCTGGCAAGCCATCAGAAAACACTGATTACACCACCAAGTTCTCTCTTCGATGCTCTTTTACCTGGCATTGGACAGCAAATTCCTGTTTTCTGATGCATCTCTGCAGCTAATTTGGTTTAGCTGTATTGAACACTGCAGAAATGAAACATTTGTAGAAATGGAGTAACAATATTTCTTTACAACAGGTGTTTATCCTTTCATCCTTCTCTTGAATTACACTTAGAGGAATGATCCAGAAGACACCTACTTCTGTTTTCAAGAAACAAGAATGATGATATCATGATATTATCAGGTCTGAATCTGTCAAAGAAGCACTGCCAAAGGTCATTGATAAGCAGTATCTACAAAGTTCCGTGGAGATTTCTTTGGAAGGCTTTTTGTCCCATGGAAATCTGGAGATTTTACTATGTTACCGTGTTTGGCAGCATTTTTTGGATGCACCACTTGAAACTTTGAAAAATGGCCAAGGGATTGACAGTATAAATGATTTTGATCATAAGGTCTTGCTCAGGAAAGTTTACTTAAGCACTCCTTATACAAGGAAAGCTTGGAGGTGTGGGAATGGCACTAGAGAAAAGGTGCATGCAGGCAGACAGAGTTCTCCCAAAAGATGTGACATCTGCACAGGCAGGAAGCAAAGCTTTGTACTTTCGCTAGTTAGTCACTCCATGGTTTCTGTCATGATGATTTTAGTAGACTTTCATCAAAGCAAGGAAAAATCGGAATTTGGTAGTTCATATCTGCATTTGTACTTGATGAGCAACTGACACTTCAGATGCTTTCAAAAGTCTTCCTGAAAGTGGAAAAATACTTTTGGCCATCTTTTATGCAGGCAAAAGCGAAACATTTGTGTGGATTTTGTGGTATGCCACACAACTAGTGAACAATGCTTTTCTCCAACTTTCAGAAACCAGGGAGGCTTCATATTTTACATAAAAATAACATGGTGTGAGTGCACCTTTCTGGTTTTAAAGGATATATTTTCTGTTCAATTTATGTCACATTTTGTGCGGTTCTAAATCTGTAGATATTTTATGTTCTCTACAGTTCACTGTATCTCTTCATGTTAATATACTACACATCCTGGATATGAAAGTCTTTCATCAGGAATTATGTATAGATTCCAGCATTAATTAAATCAGCTACATAGTACAGAGCCTTTATTTTGTAACTTTGTTCATAGGCAGTAAGTTTTATTACATCTACTTATATTTTTATTTATCTTTTAAATAAAATTGCAATTGCTTTAGGGTGAAATGTTGAACAGACAAATATTAGCCTAATTAAAAACTCCACCCCCCACCTTATCACAGAGATTCACCAACCCCCAAATTACTGTTACAGGTACTATTGCTATTTTCTACATTTGCAAAAACCTAATCAAATAATCTGGACAAGGCACATCAGGAAGATTATGAATAAGAAGGTAGCTTCAGCAAATGAAAGATCCAAGGACAAAAATAGTCCTAATACATGTAGGTGAGCTCTTGTTAGAATGTCAGATTCTGGTGAAGTGTGCTGTGGAATTTTACTGGAAAATGTCAAGAAGAAATGTCATGGTATAATATCAAGTGTTAAAGAAAAATATACTTGTTGAAGACTTATAAAGACAGGTATAGTTATGTTAAAGAACAATTAGTGCTTATTAGTGACTGGTGGAATTGTATTCAGTTAACTGGTTTGTTGGTCTTTTGTGGTGGAGATATTTTTTCTCTTTGTTCGTTGGGCTTTTGGTTTTCACTGGACCCAAATAGCTTTGTTCTATTTGTATAGTGGTGGCTGAGGTTATTGTAACAGGTTTCTACTCATTGTAAGTAGGAGCTGATCTGGAACTGAAAGCATGCTCACTGATTGATTGCCTGTCTGCAGGCAGTGGACAGAATCTGTGTTTCTTTTCAAGTTCAGAAAGATTCAAAAAACAAATCTAGAAGGTCTAATTTTTCCAATTCACACTGTAAAAGAAGAGTACGCTTCTACTGAATTAATTAAAATACTGTAATGATACCGTTTTAAATCAGGTAACTAGAAGTTAATGACAGATTATGGTCTTGGTTTTATTTGTGCTAATCTAAAAGTGTTTCATTTATGTCCAGAGAGTTGCTTCATTCAGGGGTGAGCTCATTAGCAGATCCAAAGGAACTAAAGGAAAATAAATACATCATTGTAAGATACAATTTAAAGTGTATCTTTTATTCTAAATACTATATTCCACATCAGAATAATTGAAAAAGGTACTTCCTTCTTGTTTCCTTGTATTACTTAAGTTGTGTCATGTATTGCACTAACTAGCAGTTCTGTGCACACGGTGTACTTAATTCTAATCTCACAGATACCTAAAATGGAAGAGCAAGTCAGGCTCTGGATACGTGGAGTTTGGCATATTCAAAATAAAGATTACAAAAAAAAAAAACTATAAAAAATGCCAGCCTAAGATCTAGTCCTAATTTAACCTTAACAATGCTGTAGAATAAAAATTGAGATAACCTGCTCCTTGTTTTTATTAAATACATTTGATTTAATTCAGACAGATGAAGAGATGCAGCTAAATATCTCTTCAGTGGGAAATGAATTCAGTGCATGACAGCAATTCATAGAATTCGATTAAATAGATATAGGAATAAACAGGTATAGGAAAAAGGCTACAACATGAGGAAAGTCTGTATTCAAAGATCTGCATAATGACTGATTGTGCTTGAGAACAAAATATTTACTCTGTTTCAGGTCTGAATTAGTTTTTAGGTTGAAACTATGTGAAATAATTTCCCCTTTACACATTTCACTTAATTAAAGATTTACAAATAAAGTAAAATAAAATAAAATAACCCCTCTAATAATACTACTTAACATAAAAATATGTTATATTAAAGAATATAATCTAACAGCTAACTTTACTGAAAATCCCAGACTTTATGGACCACTGATAGACCAGGTTTCATGCCAGACCAGTGATTTCTGTATTTGAGCCTAAATTCTCTGAAGTGTTTTGAAGCCTTTAACTTAACACTACTAAACAAGGCAGTCGGATTTCTGACTTTTCTACTAAAAAGAAAATGGTAAAAGACCCAAAATATTAAAATTTTGGCTTGATCCTTCTCTGTATGAGGCCAGCCTTGAATATATAGAATTTATTCCGATATTGAATCGAACTAGTCCTGAACAACTAAAGAAGGATGTAATTTATGATGATCTGTAAAAAAAACCCTTCTTTTGTTACATGATCCTCTTAAGTGGCTTTTCTGATTGCTATTGTATTGGGATAGTAAGCCTCTAAAGGAGGTGAGGTCTGCTTTTACATGCAAATGCCTAGCTCCTATTGAAGCCAAGTCAGCTGCAGAGATCAATATGGGTGTAAAACTGCTGATTCCTAACAGTGGGATGGATTAGTGGCAAGGTAATCCAAGGATTACACAGGCCTAGCAACTGAAAGTAATCCTCAAGTAAGAATATGGTTAGAAGTGGGTCCTCTTCATGGGTATGTTTTTTACCTCTTGGCAAAAAGGTGGAGGAAAGCAACATTCCTTGAGCAGCATTCTGCACCAAGGGGAATTTTACCTTTTAAAATTAATTTTAAAACACTATGAAATCTGTTCTTCCATTAAATGCTGACATAGGACAGTGCCTAAATGCCCCTGGCATGAGGCACAGTGCTGTGCTCAGTACTGCACAAGCACAGAGTCAAGGATGAGGCCTCTGACTCAAAGCACAGAGTAGAGACATGGGGCAGCAACTCCACACAGATGGAGAAAAAGAAATATAAGGAATCAAGAAGACTTACTGGCTTCTTTTTGGATTGGCCTGTCCACCTCCTAAACAGCGTTTTCCTGATGGTATGGAGAGATTGAGGGTGTTGGGGAGAGTTGGAGAGTGTTTTGCAAATGACTGGGGCACACAGGGAAGGCCAAGAGAGCACAGAGATGCCTCCTTTAAAAACTAAGAGGTGACTAATGAGAACTGGCACCAGCGGCTATTCAGGGAAATATCCGTGTCTCAATGCAAAGATGAGAGCTAAGATAACAATAGGGCTTTAAAAGACCTTGAGGATGAAGGAATAGCTCAGGTTCATTATAAGAAGGAAGAGGCAGTCAGGGCACAGCTGAAAGAGCAGAAGTGAGGCGAAAGTTACAGCAACCTTCTAAGTGACCTAAGGAATAAAAAGCGTCCAAGCAGCTTGAGAAGATTAAGTCACATTTTAAAAGTCTTTCCCTCCCACCCTCATCCCCTTTTGGTCAGTTTTACTCCTGACCAATCAATAATGCTGAAGGAGGTGACACAGAAATGAATTAAGCCAGAAGATTTATTCATCTCCTCCCTTGCAAGGTGCTCAGGACTTGGCATAACATCCCCTTTTCAGCTTCTCAGAGAAGGGAAATCGTACCAAGGTCCATCAAACCTTTTCTCCTTGTGCCATTACTGCAAGGCATGCCGTTGTTCTAGCTGCTTGTACACTTCTAAGGCAGGAAGAGATCTTCTGGATGGTGTCAGCTCAAAGCAAATATTCAGTGATATTTCAGAAAAGGACAAGGAAGGCTAGTGTGCATGTGTGTACGAATGGGAAGTGTTCACATCTGGGTGTGCACAGGTGACAGAAGTGGCTGGACCTGGTGACTGTAGATTTATTCTCACAACACCAGCTCTACCATCATATGGACAGTCCAAGTGTGCAATAAGAGGGAGAGAGAATGAACTGTCCTCTTAACCAACATTTCCAATGTAATGCTATCAGAGGACCTCTTGCATCTTGTTTTTATTTCTGGAATTGTTTTACAGGATGAAAAGACACCTGTGATTACATAAAACCATGCTGATAGTGCTGATGATGAGTATCTAACCAACCATTTTACCTGTTAGCACAAATTTGCAGATAAAAAGAACCATGAAGACTGCAAGGCCTACTTTAGTCTTGTATTTACTTATGATACCCTCACTTGCTACCTGTTAAGTATTTGTTTGGAAACTTTTCTCAGCTTTTTTCTAGTCTGTCATGCCCTATTAATGCATTAGCCATTTGTTTACTCCCATTCATGTTTCCAACAGCCTTTTATTCCTATAGCAGAGGAAAAAGGACACAGCGTGTGAGAACACACCATCAAGTTGGAGAAACAAAAGACTGACATCACCTAAATAACCCATGGGAAGTCCCAGGTCC
>NC_086283.1:96975545-96990545 GCF_021018805.1 Prinia subflava | reverse complement strand
GATCAGAGGCAAGACACTATACATGTAGCCACGGCTTGCCTTCCGACGAGGGTCAGGAGATTTTAGGGGGACCGGGGAAGTGTTAAAAAATCTGTCGGTGCGCACCGCGGAAGGAGGGCTGGCGGGACGGGTTTCCCTCCGCGCGGAAACGGGAGCGGAGCCGGGAACCCGGGAGTGATGCGGGTGTGGGCAGGGGGCTCTGGCCGGGCCAGCAGACCCCCGGCCGGCTCCTCCACCCGTGACAGGGTCACTCGCAGCCCTCGCCGGGGCTGGCAGCCACCGCGAAATGCGAGCTCCGGCAGCGCTGCTGTCCTCGCCTCACCCCGCGGGGCCGTGGAGCGGCCTGGCCGGGGAGGGATGGGGGCCTTTGCTGGCGGTGAGCTCCCCCCACCCCAGGCACCGACCCTCCGCTCGGCCGGGCAGGGGCAGCCCGGCCCCCGCGTCCCGGCCCGGCGCTGGGTCACGGCCCCGGGAGCTGCCCGCTGCCTCTCTCCGGCGGCTGCGTGGGGCTGTGGTAATGCGCAAAACTACTCTTTGTAATCTCCTTTTCAACAGTGAGGAGTACATATAGGTAATTTTAATGAAGAGGTTCCTGTACCACATTATTAGCAATAAATCTACACCATTCTTTGTTGGTTAAAATCATTATCATCATCATCGGTATCATTACTGAACTCATTATTCTTGTGTTACTATCAGAGTAGATTTATGATAACACCCACCATCACGCCTGAGTTAAAGAAGGTGTAAAGGTTTGATTAATAGCTGCTTTCACGTTTTAATACTCGACATTTTCTCACTTTTTTTTTTCTTTTTTTTTTTTAATAAGGGGCATGATAATTACCGGAAGTAATTACTGGTTTTGTTATAAAGTGTCTGATTAGGCACCCAGGCGCTTTTCCTCAAGTAAAATATAAATAAATAACACGATGGACAAATAAGTTCTTGTAATGATGCAGTAAGGCAATCTTTGAGAACAATTAAGATTTTCTTCAATCACACTGACATTTTAGATTAATAAGTGTTAACAGAAAGAAATACACCCCCCTCAAAAACAAACAAACAAGGAAAAAAAAAAAGCTGGTCCTCACAGGTTTGCAGGGAATAAAATGACCGTAGTAGCTGGAGCAAAGGACTCGAGGAGGATATCACCTTTCCATCCTCATTCGGAGTATAATTTTTTAAAAAAGCCCAACAAACCAACTAAACAAAACCAACACCCACCCCCAAAAAAATCCCCCAAAAAACCAGAATGAAACGAAAAACCTGAACGACAACCTCTCGGCGCCCTGGGCTTGGTGTGTAATTTTGCCCGCGTGAATATGCTGGACGTTTGCGTTCTACAGGGGTGTTATTGCACTGCCTCCCGAGCGCCGGTTCACCGTCCCGGGGGCGGGCGGCGGCCGGGCACGACCGGCCCCGGCCCCGGGCCCGGCCCCGGCGGGCGGGAGCTCCGCGCTCGCTCTCCCTGAAAGGTTACACGGCGCTCTGCCTCGCTTTGTCTTCCCCGTGCCCTTTCCTGGCAAAAATGGAGACATCACATCCTTGCCCAGCCCCGGCTCAGTATTTATGAAGGTTTTCTGACAAATAGGCAGGCTGGCCACGCATGGGTGACTGCCTTCATTCCGCACTTGGCTTGTTTACATAGGACCAGCACCATTTCCACGGATTAAACAAATCACAGCGAGAAGGAGACATTTATAATCCGCCAACGAGGCCACAGGCAGTTAAAAAATGTGTGCGTGTGTGTGTATGCTGTGAGAAAGAAAAATAAATGTTCATGTCCAGGGAACTGACCTTCTTCTTGGAGGGTAACTCAAGGGGTATAGATATAAATATAGGTTGTATATAACGTCTTACGCAAGCCCAAAGTATGTATTTAATAATTATCTGTTATGCCCAGTTATTGTGTACAAATGCATAGCATTAGTTTGCATTTTACACCGTCCTTTCACCCGGAGCCCCCCTCCCCGAGGCGCCAGCAGCGGCTGCGGAGCCTCGGGCCGCACACAAAGCGCCGTGCCCGCACGGGCACCGCGGCGGGGCGGGCAGCGCTGCGCCCACGCCCGCTCCTGTGCACACGAGTGGGAGGGGAAGCAACGGGGGAGGCCTCCCCGAAAGGCACAGCCCGCTCCCCGCTCCGAGCTGGGTGCGGGAGGGGGCACAGCCCGGTGCCCGGGGGGCCGCAGCCTTGCGGGGGATGGCCCCGAGCTCGCCCCGGCGAGTGGCTCCCGGTGGCACCAGCCGGGCCCGCGACATGCTCACCCTTCTGCTCCTCTGTCACCCGGAAGCATTATCAAAAAAAAAAAAAAAAAAAAAAAAAAAAAAAAAAAAAAAAGATGTAGGATCCAAAGGTATTTTTCAAAGTAAGAGCGTGCATTTTACGATCCCTCTCCCTCCATCTGCAGGAAGAGTGATGGTGCGGGGGAAGAAGCTATAACTGGAAATGTTGCCCTTTATCTTCTGTCAGCTCTCAGGACACTTGGCTGCTGCTGCTTCTCCGGCTGCTGCTGGGGTTTTTATGACACATGTCACCCACCTCGGGCAGCCGGAGCAGAAGGAAATTCCCTACAAAATAGCAATGGTTTCGAAAAAAAGGATCGCAACAAAATATTGAATAAATTCCCTTTTAATTTATTTGATCATTCCACATTACGGGGCTATGAATTGCTCAAATTTGATAACAAGTACTCAATTCAACTCATTATGTAAGTTAAATTAGACTTCGATAAAATTTCAGTGGCGCGCAGTGGTTCCTAGAATGAAATGTAATTTGCGCAAGAATTTGTTGTATCTGTCACAAATATTTCCAATTAGCGACCGTAATTATTTGATAGTTTCTGCAATTATGGCTTAAACGGGTGAATTTGGGACTGTGGAGGACCCTAATTGGCCTAAATTTGATATTTTGCATATTTGCATAATGAGGAAATTGGTAGAAAATTGTGTTCATTCATTTGTGAAAAATCCTATGAATTTTATGAATTTGAAAGCTCTGTTTGTGCAGACTGTGACTTTGCTTGCTGATCCCTGAGGAGCTGACGCTGAATGCCTGAATGGGCAGCGCGCCAACTTCTCCACCCGGAGGGGAGGCGGGGGAGGGAAGGGAAGGAAGGGGAAAGGGGAGGGAGGGATGGAAGGAGGCAGAGATGCCGGCCGGGCGGCCGGCAGAAGCCGGGAACCCCCGGGGTCGTGCCGTCTCCCCCTCCCGGTGCCCGCTCCCCCGGGGAAGGGGTGATCGTCCCCCATGGACGGGACGGAACGGGACCGGGATGCTGATAAGTGTGCACTCGGCTAAATTAAATTGCCAAAGCTTCTCCTTTCAGTAAAAGTGTTTGATCTATTGCGCTGTCAATTTAAAGTGTTTAAGGAGAAGCAAAAGCATAGATTTTAAGATGCTGGCCCAGCACCCATTCATCATGCATCAGGGGCTTTAAGGCTCGCGTTTTGCTGTAGTTAACATCTCAACTCCCCGCCGTGGGGATCGGGGCAGGGCAGCCGGGGCTGGGCCGGGCTCTGGAGGGACAGCGGACCCCGGGCAGCTCCGCTGTCTCTCGGTGGTGCCGGCCCGAGCAGCGCCGCGAAGGAGGAGTCAGTGCTCGAAGGGAGGAGAGAAACAGCCCTGCTGGCAGGCGGGGGTGGCCGTGGGGCATCCTCGCTTTATTGGACTACCGCTGGGGAGAGGGACTACACTGGGCGGTAAAGTTGGGACATTACCTTTTCACAGCTTTTTTCCCCCCTTCTCCTTCTGGCCGGCTTTAAGAAGGTCCCGAAGGTCACCCTATGGATGGCTTTCCTCCCTCTCCCTGGCTAGGGATCGCCTTTACCCCTAGTTTCCAGACCGTGGTCTTCACAGGCTAAGACAAGATGCACAGGCTGAATTGTGGATGTAATATATTCCTCTGAAGAATTTTACACACTCCAGCTCTTGACAGTAACTTCGGTTGGTTAGCACTCTCCCCATCAACATGGGCTTGTATAATGTGAAGATGTAACTGGGTCTAAACGTTTAAGTGCTTTGTTTCACAGCACATTTTCAGTAAAGGTCAAAATAAATTCATCTCCCTTCAGTGCAGCATTTGTGTTTGGATTCCAGAGCGAATAGCAAAGGGCTTGGGCTGGAACTGCTATCAAATAATAAAATGCCCCTGTGGGTGAACGTGGGACTAGTTTCCCACAGTCTGTTCTTTGATGGGCTCAGGACAATGCCATGTACACCACTTATCTCTATTTGATATCTGTTTGATGTCACTTGTGGGTCAAAGCTCTGAACTCTTGAACTCTTCCATTCCTCCACATCACTGGTGCTAGAGGGGTAACAGTCCTGATTTGGGATGAACAGGGAATTTAATGATCATGGAGATGAGGAGGGCTAGAGGGTTTGAATGTTTTCTAAGCGATAGATTCACCCCACTCAAGGCCTGTTGGAGCTCACCTGTCCTGTGGAGACCCTGCTGGGCTACCCCAGTCTGCTGAGGATATTTTGGCATCCCAAGCCATATATGTAGAGTTCAACTTGTAGGCTCTGCCTGCCTCCAGATTTCATTAGAGCTTTCTTTCATCCTCTCTCACAGTGCCTTTTTTCACTTCACAGTCCTTCCACTCCCTTTTCCACCACTATTCCATGTCTTATACTTCTCCATATATGTTCCTTTTCCTCTAAAAAAAATCTCATACATACTCTGGTTGGACTTATGTTTGTGGAAGACCAACAAATCCATCTGATTCCCAGAGGACAGAACAGACCCCAAATATCTCCATGTGAACAGGAAAGTGGACAGATTACCAGTTTTACCAAGAGGCAAATTGGTCAATAATGAAATTGTAAGCCTATGCTGTGCTTGGGCCCAGCACCCAGTCAGTGCTGGATAAATGAAGAAAAAAGATGAGATCTCAATAGTGATGTTGATTGCTGGTTGCATTAAGGACACCTAACCTTTAAGCAAGCTTCTTTTCCTTATTTTGAACTTGGATATTACTTTCCTTTGAAACAGTATTTGGAAAAATCTCATTATACATAATTGCAATCAGCTCTCTAAGAAATAGAGTTCTTAAACTCTTAGATACCACAGATGCCATGGATTTCAGGGTGAGTCTTGAGACAGTGCTGCACAGCTGACTCTGGGATGCTAAAGACTAATTTGAGTCTTCTCAGCTTCTGCCTCAAAACAACTCCTCAAGTAACTGAAGTTTCTGGGTTTAGCACATAGAAATGCTTGCAATGGTTCATAAAATCTGACCTCCCACAGCACACAGCCAGGTATGTCAATGCCCAGTGTGCAGGACCCCAACTTTCATAAAGCTGCTTCTTGAACAGAGAAGAAAATGCATGTAAAAAGAAACTCAAAAAGCACACTATTTCGGTTACAGCTGAGAAAGAGAGTCTAAAATCAGTAAAAAGGTGCTTCCTCTTCCATGACATTTTTATTTCTAAGCTTTTAAAATATCATCATGTGCCTGCCATATCATTTGTTATTTATGTAACTTCAGTTCTAGAGAACTGTTTAAAAAGTAAGCACATGCAGATTATCAAGCAGGTAAAGCTCATAGAAGTGATATAAAAATTGAGAAGGAAGTCTTGTGCTGCTGAAATTCTCCATCTAAAGGTACAGCTTCCTTCCTCCCAAACAATATGGGAAGAGAAATTTTATGTATACATGCAATCAGCCATTTGTCCCTCAAACCTGAGAGCTGTTGCCAGACCTGGTTTTGCTCTGACATTATCCCCCTGGCTAACCTGGGCTCACAGGGGTGTTGTGAATGGAAGCAAGGACAGGGTGCAATGGCATGTAACACAGACATGCTGGTATCAGAGTTTCCCCTGAAGGCATTGTCATGGGTTAGCAGTGGCCAGATGTTAATACACCCATGAGTGTATGTTTTTCCTAATGAGCTACTGTGAGATGTGGTCAAGAACAGAGCAAAGCAGGCCTAAAACTTGAAAACAGAGAACAAAACTTTATAACATTACATAAGAACAAAAATAGAAAGGGAAACTCTAAACACACACAAAACCCAGAAATGAAACCTTCCCAGAAGATTTCTTCTCCTCCCCCAGTTTCCACCCCGTACATATTACCCTCCATAGACCAAAACCTTGGGTTTTAAACCAAACAATCACCACTCAAAAAATCTAATCTTCAATTCAGTAAGGGAGAGAGGAGTCTCTCTCGCACCACAGACTGCTCCTCAGAAAACACAGGCTCACCCCTTATGTGTTTCCATGTCACCCGTGGCACCGCCCAGAGAAGTCTGCCAGGGTGACACTCTCTTT
This sequence comes from Prinia subflava, assembly GCF_021018805.1. Taxonomy (NCBI): domain Eukaryota; kingdom Metazoa; phylum Chordata; class Aves; order Passeriformes; family Cisticolidae; genus Prinia; species Prinia subflava. The sequence continues at coordinate 96,984,271 of NC_086283.1, read as the reverse complement.
TCCATGTCCAGTGCTCTCACCACTGTCCATGGGCCAAAGCTGCATAAAGGGCTCTTTTTAAGGATGATTGCATGCCGAGCTCTCCCCATCTTTCCCCTGGGGCTGAGGGTTTCTTCTCTGAGGGCAGAGGGCACCACCACACCCTCTTCCTCTCTTCTCTATTCGCTTCACTGCAGCAAGTCGAGCTAGGCTACATCCACCCCAAAATGCAGTTTATGTTCAAAAGAGACTCAGGTTCAGTCTATGGCTAACATTATGCAAGAAAAGTCCAGCCTAAAAGCCACTCCTCTTCATCTCTGCCCATCTGGGGTTCTTTTCATCTTCCTTTATCATCTCAGTCCCGGGCTGTTTCTCTCTCTTCTGAAATCACTAGCCATAAGAATCAATGTCTGGGAAAAGTTTCCTTCTGCCTCAGAAAGAGTTAACAGTTCTTGGCTCCTGGCAGGGCTGCAGGCTCGGGCACTCACAGGCTCAACAACTCCCCCACACAGCTGGGCACCTTCTCCCGGAGGGTGGGGGGGACACACGGAAGGCACCTCCACAGTTTTCCACCCCTCCAACCTGGATGGGGCCAGCTCAGCTCCAGTCCTGTTCACTCTCTTTGCCCCTGGGGCTCCAGCTTACTTCAGCTCAGCCGCGTGGTTCTCCTCAGCCCGGCCACATGGTTCCCTCCCCCACCCGGCCTAAAGCGGAGCAGGGGAGGAGGCGAAGATGTTTCTCTGCTGAAACCAGAACCCAAAAGAGACAGACCTTCTGGGAGTCCTTGCTTTTAACCCCTTGTGTCCTCAGAGGCATGTCCAAACCTCCCAGTGGCTACTCCAAGTGCCAGCATAAAACCTGACCACTGATTGGTTTGCCCACAACTTCCTGGAAAATTCACCTCCCCCTCAACCACGACAGGCATACACAGATCTGTTAAAACTAATAAAAATGGGCACTGATGCTGAATTGATGTTGGCCTTTTTCCTTTTATATATTTTCTATATTCTTTACACACATATTTGTAGCTCAGTAACCTATCATAGTATTTGTAGCTAGCATCTTACCTACTCTATTAGACAGAAAGACAAAATAAATTCCCCAGTTGCTCCAAGCTGGGGGTCCAAGGTTAGATTCTCAGGGAATCCAAGGTTGAACGTAGCTCTATGAGACACATTTCCATAACAAAGTTTACTTCCTGTCTAAAGGGGGGGAATTAAAAGAGTGTTGAACCAGGAAGGAATTACCTCACCACTTATGTCTCTAACTGGGGACTTTTGTCAGATATGGCAATTTGCTAAACTGATAAAAATCCTGTACTCATTATGTTACGTGTGCATCTTTGGTGTTTTCCACCTGGTGAATTGTGCACCTAAGGATCCTTATAAAGGTAACCTCTTTTTATCACCTAACTGTATCTGGCTCATGATTTCAGGACTGAAAGGTATCATTACAACAAGAAAATGAACACTCACACTCTGTCTCCTTTAATCAGAAAGCTACAAAGGTGCTTCCTGTGTCCACCTAGTCAAAAGTCTCCGAAATTGCATATGATGCTCAAAACTGAAGATTTCTGATATTAATGACCACATCCCCAGCTTTTCTCTACACACCCTTCCAAAATGTTTACAAAATCCCCTTGTTACCAGTGAACTTGAGGTTGCCTCCAGTAATGTGATTGTTTTGACCTTCTCAAGTCATGGTGGGACAAAAGACAGCACCATTCAACATCATGGCTCCTCAAAGCAGCTCTCTCCATCACTGCAGAAGACAAGCTTTATCAAACAATTTCCATGGAGAATGGTGAAAGCCAAGAACAAGTCTTCCTGGGCATCTCTCAAAGAGTGACTGTGCAGCAGTATCTGCAGAAGAATAAGCTTCCCCTGAAACAAAATATTTCAGATCAGTCATTGCCATGCATAAATATTTGTTTTCAGCAAGCGTATATGGCATATGATTAAATCAGCAAATGGGGTAGGACATTGCAACAGAATAAATCAACAAATTGGGTAGAAAAATATAGTGGGATAGTGAAGGTTTTGGTGACTAAGAGGAGCCTGGAGGCTGCACAAGGAGAACAGCAAACTAAAAAAATCCAGACAAACCGATGGAGTGAGGGATGAAGCAAACTAGTGGAGATAGCATTTACTTTGCATCATCCTGCAAAATTATTCCAAATTCCATTTGATGGACCAGTATGTTGTAGTACTTCTTTTCTGCTCAAAGTGGCTCAATGCAGCCACACAGAAGGGTGAATCACACTATAATATATGACATAAAATATTTAGGTTGGACATGCTGTATCTTCAAATCAGAAAAAATACACAGCAATGTTTTCTCTTGAATTTTCTCCTTAGTGTCCATGTAGCACATTCATAATAATTTCCTCCACCTCACACAGAGGCATACTTCATACCAGCTGTGAAAAATTGTGTTAAACTTGAGCTATAGATAAGATTAGCTATTTGTAGGGAATGTGACAGATGCTGTAACTGTCAAAAAACCATGTTTGTGAAAATCCTGGTAATTCAGAATCTGCTTGAAATTGAGACAAAAGAAATGGTGAAATATATTAAAATTTAAAAATACATTTACAATATTCACTTATTCACCCTTCCCTTTCCTGTGCTGGAAGAAAAGAAGAAAAATATTCAGTATGCCTTCAAAAAACCCACTTGACATCAGAATATCTTTGTGTGGGGGTCACAGTAGCCATTGACAATTACAGTTCTTGTCTGGTGAGGCATTTCCTTCTCAAGTTTTGCCAAATAATCATTGTATTTACAACCCAAAGACAATATTCTTTTGGACATTTAATGTTACTGAACAGTTTTACCTCTTACTAATAATCCTAAAGACAAACATCTCTCATTTATATTCCATAGATTCTGTGATTGAAATAAATCACAGAAGTGAATAGATGGGCCTTCATCAAGCTGCAGGGGAGTATTTGTAGGCTTGTAATGGGGACCTGTGTCTATAAAAACCTCCTGTAGCAGGTGACAGGAACAAGTTCAGGAAGGTGTGAGACACTCTGAGGTCTTTTGGAACTGGTCATGGAAGGAAGAATTGTCTTCTTAAAATCACAGTCTCTGAATTCATCCATCCTATGGACCAATGTTTGCCAGTATCCTGTTTGTCCTAAAAAATTCCATTCTATTCACCATACCCCAGGAGTCAGTACCATGCACATGGGTATCCCTTGGCTTGGGTCTAACTTTTCTCCAGACTACCATGGGTAGCAGTGTATGGGAATCAGTTGAAGCTCCAGAGATTTCCCATCTTACTCTTCTTAACTTCAGGAAGGAGCTCTGGTGGATACAAGAGAATGTAAGAGGTGACCATTCAGCTTTTTATTTCAGGGGAGAAGGGAATAAGGGCACCTGGCTATTTGTTTCATGCACCTTCCCCTGGGTCTGTCCTTGGCTTCTGAAGAGGTGGAGTCCCCAGCATCCCAGTGGTGTTGGAGAGCACATCTCTCCCTTCCTGGCGGGACAGGCTGCTTCCACAGGATGGTTTGGCATGGCAAGAAATACCTGGGCTGTCTCTTTCAGAGCCAGGGGGATTGCCAGGGGGTTTAGAGTGCACCGCTCTTCATTTCTGCTGACATGTCTGAGCAGTAAGTTGCCCATTTAATACAGGAAATAAAAGGTATTGCAGAAACAAAGAATTGTTTTCATCACTGAAGTTTTTGGCTGAAAATGTTTGGATATATGATCAGTTGGCCTAAATGAACTCTCTTGCTTGCCTTCTTCTCCAGATGCCTAAGTGGTGGCAGCTCCACCCACCATTTGCACTCTGTGTGGCTCCTGTCCTGAAAGGAAATTAATGGAAACTGCTTGAGGCTCAGCCTTTCAGAAAAATCGGGCTCAACTGTGGACGCTGCAGCCAAACTTTACTGGACTACTATTTTAAACATATTGCTGCTGGATTTTACTCAGATTATTAACATGATGACAAAAATATCTGTGTTATGAAAAAAAAAAAAAGGGAAAAAAGCCCCACCACTCAATTGGCTTGATTAATTTTCCTATAGCATCTCTTGCAGTCCATCTGCTGAAAGGTGAAGCCAAAATGTTTTAGAATTATGTTTTCATGGGGAATTCTCTGTTAATTAGTTATCTCTCTCTGCCATGTGTAGCAATGGATGAAATCAGCTACTGTAATTTCATGAAAGGCAATGTTGGACTGTTTGTATCAGCATAAACCCTTTCTTACACACAGCACTCTAGTGGAACAGGAGTGGTCCAAATAACATTTTATTTCAATATAATGAGGACACACGGCTACTGCAGCATCACAATTTCTTGTTTCCTCGTGTCTAAAATTGTGGTCTTAGACTAAGTGCAGCAGAAAAATCTTATGCATTCAGATTAATTTTTGTGTACATTTTTTAAATGCATTTTTGCAGAGTACAGCTTGGCTTACTAAAGTTACTGCTAGGATCTTTATATTTTCTGGAATAAAATAGTCTTCTCTGCAGTCGTATTTATTAGGCCAAAGTTCCACATCTTCTAGTGTCATGAACTGCTGCTTGCAGTTCTTTTAATGAGGAGACAGCACTACCATGCTGTGGAAAAGTGTGTTTTGTAATTGCAAATGAAGTATTTCAACCTTTTTACCTTTTAATACCACAGAATACCCTGGGTAGCTAAAGACTGGCCTGTTTCCAAGGAGTTTTATTACAGACGAAAAACATGGAATTCCATTTTATATACCTTTCATGTTTGTAATTTCTTTTTTTTTGCAAACAATTGCCTGTCCTTTGGTAGCAGGGCCTTAGAGCCACAGAGCCCAGTGTAAGTCCTTAAGTGGAAGCTTAATTGGTTTTCTCTTTTACCATGGAGAGCATCCAAAAGGAAAGCAGGGGCAAGCTGTGGGTCAGGGGTCCATGTCTGCTGGCACCAGTGATCTGCACCAAGCACAGGGTAAATATCCACTGCTCTCTCCTAGAGTGAGATCTCCTCCTATGCTTTGATGCTGTCATGGGAATGAGGAAAATGCACGGGTAGAGATTAAGCTGTCACAGAGACTTGTGCTTGGCATGGGACAATCAAGAGGATGCATCAAAGGACAACACGTTGAAGAGATTTGCAAAAGTAGTGTTCTTGTATCTGTATTCAGCTTCTCTCTTAGGGAAAGCAGGAAATGAAGGCCTCAACAATCAAATGTGCATGAAACAACATGCACATTATAGTCTTTTAGAACTATAAATAAGGAGGATGTAAGAAATTCTTACTTCTGGTACATCCTCCTGGGGAAATAAAAGGTCCTACAACTAAGACCCATTAACTTGGCCAATGTGCACTCCTTGGTCTACAGGTGCACACATATGATGAGAGATTCATTATACCAGAACAGGAAATCAACAGTATTATACTGAAAACAAGGGCTAATGGTGCACAGCATGATTTGTGCCTCTAGTGATTACTTGCTTTGAAAACATAAGGTATTAGACCTTCAGCATAAAAGGGATCTAAATATACTACTTTCATTGCTTTCAAGATGCCCTTTGTATATTTTTACACATATGGATTTGAAATGTTAGATTAATAAAAAAAATAATTTTAAACCGTGTGGATAACTTTTCAAGTAGTGTTTAAGGTTGTTAGGAAACACGTTGAGAAAACAGAAATAAAACTAAGAGTAGTATATCTCCCCAGGTAGACAGAGGAAATGCTGACCTTGGCATCTGACCATGGAGGCATTTGCAATTTTCATTTAACAGGTCCAAAGCCAGCAGCGCGGCCTACATGATGAAGAAAGTTTCTCAGTGTTTCTCAGAGGACAATCATAAAACCCAGTGGGACACCATGATTCAACAGTGGAGAAATCAGGAGAAATCAGGAAATCAGGAAATAAAGAAATACTGGACAGCAACAGAGGAGCTCTAAAAAATAGGTGCTTTTAATATTTTAGGAGCCTTCTCCTTTCTATATTTTTCTCTAAGATATGTAATGCCATGGTCTGGTATAAGTAATATTTTACCAACCCAAACTCACTGTGTCTGTAGCTGTAAATTAGAGAATTAAAAAAATAAAAGGCACAATGTATGTGAATTAAAAATCTAATTAGCTGATATATGTATGTGTGTCATGTTAATTATGGGCTTCTGTGATGCTCTAGGTGTCAAACAGTATCCAAGATACAGAAGATATCCAAAGAAAACTATAGTAATTGTATGGTGTTTCCTCTCACGTTTGACCTTTTTCCTCTCTATTTGTCCATTTCTGTCTGATTTCACCTTAGAATTACCAGAAGACTCACAGCTGTTTTCTTCTGTTGTTGCTAGAGTTGTGGTTTTGGTTTTTGTTTTTGAGTCTGTCTAGCAAGATATAATATTGTGAGTCCCTGGATGGTAACCAGATGGGTAGTATTAAATAAACCTTGCCTTGCTGTAATATATAACTGCAGTAAAATGTGAGCAAGTGCAAACAGTAAACAGTTAAAAGAAAAAGAAAAAAAGTACAACCCTTGGCGTTTTTAAGTCTTCTCCATTCCTTTTCTTTCTTTTGTTTTTATTATATTTTGTATAAAGTAAGAGCTGACGCTCTGAAGCAATAAAAAGAAAACATATTCCAAGACTTTTTTAAGTGTTGAGAAGAAACAAACTAAGGGCATAAACCAGAAGTCTCATCCTTTGGCCATGTAGTGACAGGGCTGTGCTGTGCTTTTGGAGACTGGTGTCCTGCTCCTGAAAAGCAAAGTGACATGAACCAGCTGGATTTAAGGTCCTGTACCAGTCACAGACCTCTCAGAGTTTTCTTTGAGTTTTTAACAAAATAATTATCTGAGATCATATTGGTAGAACTTTTTAAGGAGCTGTCTGGCTGGATGTCAGTAGTCTGTAAATATCCACTGTGCTCACTGTGTTCCATTCCTATGATGGGTCTAACCATCTGCAGTGGGCTGATTTTGCTCTCTGATTAGGTGAACATGTAGGTGCTTCTGATGTGATTACTTCCATGTGCAAATTTAAAAATTTGTCTCCCTGCCACTTACCAGGCAACTGCAAATTTCTTTTCATGAAAAATCATGTCAGTAAAATTGAATTACGTAAGTGATTTAGAAATGCCAAACACATAATTTAAAGATACAAAAGAGCATTCAAAGGCTCCCCTACCCATCCATCAGTCTATCAATGATAACAAGAGGAGGTGGCTGAATTTTGTTCCAGTGTTAGCAAAATACATAATCTAAATTCTTTGGGTAAATCCTTTAACAAGCATTTTTATTTGGTTTTTTTAGTAGGTTTTTTGTTTGTTTGTTTTAGACTGTAGGGTTTTTTAGAAATCATATGACAATTTCCTTAAAGGATGGTGTAAGTATTTAAGTTAAAAAAGAGAGGAATTTGGCCCTGCACAGATATGCCACAGATTCGTATCTTAATAATGAGGTACTACCTAGAGTTGGGGGATTCCATCCTTGGGGTTTTCACACATTAGTGAAATTCATCCAGGACTTGCCTTGGACCTTTGCATTCCTTCAAAGGTACACAAGAACAGGAACAGCATAAATGTAAGGCTTAACACAGTATAAATACAGGATCCCACTTGTACTGGGGTGGCTGTGAGCTTTGGTGGTGATTGCAGTGAGGATAAGTTCATACACTCCATTAACAGTGACACTGTAGTTTTGACTTCTATGATGTATAGGCTGAGTGATGTACAGTAAAAAAAGCACCAGACTAGTCAAGTCTCATCGTTCTTTTTGCTGCTACTTTGTTCCTCATTTCTCTTTCTCTCTCCTTTTTCTAAAATTTTTAATTTTTTTTTTATTTTTTGTGGTATCCAAATAAAAATAAGTATCACCAGTAGGGGGAATAGATGTATTAAAAAACAAACTCAAAACGTTTTTATTATTGATTTGGGTGTTACTGTTTTATTGCTTTATCACATCTTCAGCCAGAAAAGTGTTTCAGGGCAAAGCATGATTCTTAGATATGTGGCTGAGATTGTGGTTTATAATTTATTCCGAAAAGTGGGAATGCCATTTCATTTCCTGGAAAAGAGTCATATTCATACAGTGATCAGTCTGGAAAGGGGATATTCTCCTCACCACTGCTCCCCCAGAGCTGCTTCCACTGCACACCTGTACTCATCTCCCACAACTGATAACAGTGGAAGTTATGGAAGAAAGGGGAAGCGAGCCAGAAGGAGAAGGAAAGCTGCTCCCATTCCCTCCAAGCTGATACCATTCACAGCATCACACAGGATCCCTGCATCTTCTCCAGACCTTACAGACCACACATCAACTCTACATCCCCTTATGGCACTAACGGGGCAACGATATCCATCCACAAAATCCCCAAATGTCAGAAAACAAGAAATGAGACTCATGACATGGCAGCCTTCAGTCAACTCAGCCCCTGTAGATGCACCCCTAAGAGGGCTGAAGAATTTTCCAGGGATTGTGGTCTCACAGCAGTGTACTTTCCCCCAGCTGTTTGCAAAATTAATCCCCTAAATTAAATACTGATCTGCTATTACTTTTCAAATAACATTTTTCTTAAAATTGATTAAAAGCAGGAAGTCAAAAATAAGGGAGCAGGGAAAAGGACAAGATGAGAAATGGGAAAGATATCCAGGTACAGTTTGATGCGGGAAGAAGACAGATCCAGTAAAGTCTGAAAATGGGTGAAAACTAAGTCTGAAATACAGTGAATTTGACCACAGCATGCAAGTAAGAAGGCCATTTAGGAGACCAAAGAAGAGACCTCTGTTTCTATCTCTTTCAGTGATTTTCTG
>NC_086283.1:96823045-96970545 GCF_021018805.1 Prinia subflava | reverse complement strand
GTCTCCAGAGAAATCCGCAGGAAGAAATTGGAATAATTTATTAGCTTACAAGTTTTCGTTGACAGTTAGCCCAAGGCTATTTATCTCTGTAATAGAGAACGTCTCCAATGTGGCAAAATTGACCAAATCAAACAGCTTTGATCAGAAAATGAATCTGGCAAGGCTGTCTGTCTGTGGGTCCCAGGGGAAAGGTGGGAAACAAACAAAAAGATTTAACAAGTGGTCAATAGGAGAAAGAGAGAGAGAGAATTTGCAGCCTGGAAAGTCAGAAGCCTGCAAAAAATCTTCATAAAGAAACACTGAAATGAATTACAGGAGAAGTAAATTATGTCTCACATCTTAACATTTAACATTGTACTGGTATAATAATTGGAGGAGCTATGCAGCCCAATGTGATTCTTGCATTGAGGTGATGAAAAATAACAGCAGGAAAGGAAAAATATTTTAACTTCTTCCCAAAAGAAAACAAAATACAGAGAATTCCACATCTTCTCAAGAACACCGGTACCTTCACTGCAGTTTGCACGTGCTGTCCATTAGCAATACCTGCTTTGCCACAAAGACTCAGAGTCCCACAGACTAATATGATGAAAGCCATCACATAACCAACACCAAATTCTGTTTCAAGGAATCAGAATGTGCTTCAGCTGTTTCACTGCACAATTCAGCCACTGATTTAACCATCTTCCTGTTGATGACTAAGACTTTTAAATGAAAAACAATAAAATGTAATAACTATTAGGGATGAAATTAAAGCAAGTATAGAACTTTGATTTATGTAATAAACTAGACATGCCTTCTCTTTTAAAGAAAATTTTTACCTGTCAAAGATCATCCCATAGCAGAGAATACAGAGGAATAGCAATCAGAAGTTTTTACATTGCCACAGTTCTATTTTTATATTACTTAGGACTCTCTGTTTCTAGTAATCCATGTGAAATATCAGATAATAATACCTATGAGTGAAAAACTTCATTTTTTGGAATTAAAGTACTTTGTGATAATTAGATATAGATGCCTTAGATGGCTATTTCATTATTATATTATATTCTCATTGCCTCACAGAGAACAGTCTAAAGGACTGTATGCTGGTTCCTTTTCTCTAGGAATTCAACATTTCTTCCCTGGTAGGAAACGGATTTATTTATTCAGATTATTGTGCTACTGGCTTTAAACAGGAAAAGGCAGAAGTAATGTCTCTCTCTCCTAATAAATGTTTCAGATTATGTGAAAAAGCAAAAGTGCAAGCCATCGTTACTTAATAACAAAAGATCAGCAATTTTATTTTACTTGTATTGGTGAATTGAATAAGCAACCTGCAAAGAGAAGCACTCAAACAAGTTGAGATTGAAAGCACTCCAGAAACAACCAGGCAGCCTAGTCAGATACCCAGCAGGAAACTGAAGGTGACAGGTTACCTTCTCACATCTTTTCAGGCCATTTTATGGGACCGTGGGTCCTCACACCTGATCTGTATTGTTATATACACTTAGAGAGATCAGTAGGGAATAGTCTGGGAATTTATTTATCTGTCTCTGTTTGAGGTGATAAATTTATCAATTTGAGGAGAAGAGAGAGGCTGGCCTCTTGAATGTTCTTCATCAAATTCAATTTTGAATGGTTTTGTATTTTTACATTAAATCTTCAATACAAACTGGTTTTTGTACTTGGAAAAATGGAAACTCAAGTAATTGATAGTCTGAGGATGATTGGCACTGTGTAAGGTATGTCTTGGTATCACTGGGCTGGATCATGAACCCCTTCATTATTTATGAGATGCTTGTGAGGCGAGGAGGACTTTCACCTTATTAAGAAAATGGCAGTATTTTATAGTTGCACTGTAGAATGTCTCTATAACAGACTAAAACAACATAAAAATGGGTCGATGATAATTCCTATGTAATACATAAAAGTTCACGTCCTGACAATGTAAGAGGCAGAATGGTCTAAGAAATAAAGCCAAAACCCCCCATGTTTCCAACCCCTTCTCTTCCACTGCCTTGCTATTTTACAATTTACTGTTTTGTAGGACCCAAGAAACATGAATATTTTAGCTGCTGAATTTTCACCATTACATCTGCAGTCAATATGGTCTTTAGACACTTAGCTTCTCCTGTGAGATTTGTTTTTCTGTCTCAAGTTGTGGTCCCTGAATTTGCAAATATTTAGAAAGGTTTTTCCTTTGCAAGTCTTCATGTGAATATTCCTTTTTGTAAAAGAGAACCATATACTTTACTTTTTCTTTAAAAGGCTGTGAGAAATATAACGTGGGTCTTCACTCAGCCCCAACTAGAAAACAAGACTTTTTCCACAGGCTTTTGTAGAGTTTAAATCAAGACCTATGAGTGCTAGGCTTTGTTTTAGAAGCTGCATTCAAGGTGGTGGAGGTATTCTCCATACATACGTGGTAGGATGGATCTGGATAAAAGACAGGGATGAGGCTTTGATGAACTGCAGATATCTGCCTCTGCTCTGGAGGAACAGGCACATTTTAGGTTTGAGTCGTTGTAAAGCAACAGTCTAAAACAGGTTGGATGAATTGTAAAACAACCTGTGTTAACCAGCAGAGCTAGGGGTGATCAGGGAGTAGATCTAGAAAGTTAAGCTAGTCCAATTGAGTGGAAATTACTTATTATCAATACGAGTCTGCTGGTGATAAATGTATTTTCTTCCATATTTCCAGCAAACAGCTAATGCAAGACTGGTTAGAATGGGACTACATCTTTACTTGTCCAGCAGACAGGGTCCTGAAAGGTCTTGGTTTTCTATGTACAGTATATTCAAAACTCTTTGACGCAGCCCTGAAAGTCACCCCAGAGACAGTCCTGGGCTTATCTGTTGCACAGAAGTGGAGGCTGAAGTTCTGCTGTTCTGTAGTGCTTCCTGATCTGTGGAAGTGGGGAGGAAGATGCACATCTCCTTTCCCTGGGATCCAGTGACAGAATGCATGAAAATGTTCAAAACTGCACCAGGGGAGGTGGACACTAGGAAGCATTTCCTTACCAATAAATGGTCAAACACTGGAATGGGTTCTTAGAGAGGTGATGACACCCCAAGCCTGCTGCTGTTCAAGAGGCATTTAGACAATGCCATGGGTAACATGATTTAACCTTCTCTCAACCCTGAAGTGGCCAGTGATGCAGGTCCCTTCAAACTGAAAAATTCTTTTCTTTTTTCTTTTGATCTTTTTCTCTCTTCTCTTCTCTTCTCTTCTCTTCTCTTCTCTTCTCTTCTCTTCTCTTCTCTTCTCTTCTCTTCTCTTCTCTTCTCTTCTCTTCTCTTCTCTTCTCTTCTCTTCTCTTCTCTTCTCTTCTCTCTTCTCTTCTCTTCTCTTCTCTCTCTTCTCTTCTCTTCTCTTCTCTTCTCTTCTCTTCTCTTCTCTTCTCTTCTCTTCTCTTCTCTTCTCTTCTCTTCTCTTCTCTTCTCTTCTCTTCTCTTCTCTTCTCTTCTCTTCTCTTCTCTTCTCTTCTCTTCTCTTCTCTTCTCTTCTCTTCTCTTCTCTTCTCTTCTCTTCTCTTCTCTTCTCTTCTCTTCTCTTCTCTTCTCTTCTCTTCTCTTCTCTTCTCTTCTCTCTCTCTTCTCTTCTCTTCTCTTCTCTTCTCTTCTCTTCTCTTCTCTTCTCTTCTCTTCTCTTCTCTTCTCTTCTCTTCTCTTCTCTTCCCTAAAACCATAAATCAGCAAGGCTCCTGTAAGACTTTCAGTTTAATTTCTGAGTGCAATTCAAGATGCTAAAGATAATCTTTGGAACCCTGGATGATATGATGGTCTATTTGAGGAATGATGTGATCCTCAAACCTTCAGATAACAAGTGAACAAGCTTTGTTCACTTTTTGCTCATCACGTCTTTTGTTCATGGGTTTTGTTTTTTTTTTCCTGGATAGGTATCATCACTGACCTTTAAATGAAATTGCTAAAATGTGTTGCACAGAGGAAGAGAGAAACTGAAGAAAAAAAAAGGTGCAAAATGTGAACCCAAACCAATCAATCAAACAAACAAAAAATCATTTCTGTCTAGAAACAGTTAAGAAACTTTAAAATGAGAATGTGAATTAAAGAAAAATTGACAGCTTTTTCTTGTTCTTCCTTTCACAACAATTTTTTTCCAGAAATAATGTCTTTTATATAGTCATGTTTGCAATGATACTAACAACGGGCACAGTACAAGAGCCTGGAAGAAGTAGAATTATTTGTCCTCTGCCACTGCTGGCAGCTCTCTCCAACCCAAAATTTACCTGACACATTCATCTGTGCTTCTCTGATGGAAGTGACATGGCCGGGACAGTACTGTAAACTTCAACATTTTTGACCTGCAGAAAGCCATTGACTACGTTTTCTCTCTTGTAAGAACAGAAATGCACATTGTCAGATGTTGCCCCTTTGCCTCCTATTTATGTTGACATCAACTGTACTACTGCTTTTTCTATTCTCTGCTGGGCTGAAAGAACAGGAAAATTGTCCATGGATTGTGTAAGTAACTTCTTCCTTCACATAAAAAATTGATTTTTCTTTTTAACCTGCCTGTTTGGAGCTTGGTGTTCTCTTTATTTTGCAAACTAATGTGTGCTTGGTAACGTAGTGTTGAGATTTCTTTTATTAATATTATGCTTCCCACTCTCTACCCCAAAGCCAGAGGTGAGGTACACTAATCTTCATCAGGATGTCCTTGGTGCTGTGTCTTTGGCTCTGGTGCACACCAGAAAGGGACTATGGAAACTTGAGCTGTCCAAGGCTGGATGATATTGAAAAGGGTGGGTATTCTGGGATTAGTAGGGCCACGCACAGCTTTAATCTCATTTTTGTTTTAATTTAGTTTGCTTTATTATGATATTTATTGAAGCTGTTTCCTGACAGGACTTAGTTTTTATTGGTTTTGAACAACTACCAGTTTCTCCCATTGTGATTTTACACAGCATTATTATCTAGATAAATTGGTAAGCTATGACAAATGTCTTAATTTATGTTTTGATCTGACCCACCTAGTATTGAAATGCTTTTAATAGAACATAGCCCCACATTGTTCTAAAACAATAATGCATTTCTGAAGAAAAGCAACCTTAAAAATCTAACTCATAGCAATTTAGTGATTTCTAACAAGGCACATTCAAACACTCGTCAGTCAAGTCTGCTTTGATCTAATAATCTATCTCTCCCAAGTTTTGAGGTTAGAGGTATTCCATCCATTTAAATTAAATTACCAGTGACCCCAAAGAACCAAATTATGCTAGGACTGGGTCACCAGAAAATAATAATGCTTCTCAGATGACTCATAAGGAGTCATAACAACAAGGTATGTGCAACCTCTCACATACCACACACCCTTTGCCTTTATCAGCCTTGTCCTCTCAGGTCGTGCAGGAAGGCCATACTGTCTTTATGTGTTCAGCGTAGTCACAGAGAAAAAATGCCTGTGACACGTTTTGAGGTGGTTTTTCGTGTAAGTCATCCTGTGATACTGTGGTAGCCAGGGATTTTGGAGGGATGAATCTTAATGTGGCTTGTAACTCAGCACAGACTTAGATTTTATGGACTTGTAGGACTATGGAAATGTCTTCTTTCTTGTCGAGATCTGAGCTGTTTTCCCCATGCAATACCTCTTTCTGACTTTAAGTTTTCATAGTGTCCGGACTGACCTGACACGACCTAAGCAGGGATTCCAGACGTTTTTGGTGACACTAAGCTGTAGTGTGCAAATCCCTGTGTATGTACAGAATCTCCCAGCTGAAGGTGGTTGAGATCAACATTTCCTTCCCTTCACACTTCAACAGAGAAAACACAGATCCTTATTAATTAACAGGCCCTTATTCCTCACAGAAGGGGACAGTAGAGACAAATCAGGGCAAACCCATTTTGAAAGCAATGGCAGAGCCACTCCCAAGTAGATTCATTGTGGGGACACAGGGCAGTGAGGCAACCACAAGCATGCAGTGCTGGGCAGACTTTGAACACACACACAGATCTAAGTGCCTAGATTTACTAGGAGGGCTTTATATTCACTGGTCTTGCAGGAAGGCAGTGCAAACACAGCAGAACTCACTGCTTACTCCTCCAGTGGCATTTTATAGGAAGGTGTTGAAGGCAGTTGCCTCTGTCATCATTGACCCACCACAGATTGCCATCACCTCTGAGACATGAAGTGCAGAGAGGTTTTGTAGGAATACAAACAGGTACAAAAAAACAGAGACCCAAGACCAGATGCTTTCTGAGTGGGCACTTCTCTCCACGTTTGCTTCCATGGCATGCATTTCAGTAAGAAGGAAAACGAATTTATTTGATTCTTTTGCGTTTTGTGCATTATTTATTTGTTTACATTTGCTTCCATCTTTTGTGATACTAATGTATTTCCACTTCATTAACAAATGCTCAGCCCTTCATAGATACTAATGCTAAAGAACTTTTTTTTCTTGGTAGTTTTAGTTAGCTTCCTAAGCCACTGTTCCAGGAGACATACCAAGTTGACAGACATGATTTATCTTGGTATTTTCTACATCTAGACCAAAACAGAAACGTTTGAGAGAAACCCTTCCTTATAATAAGGAATGAGGAATTCTGTTTCATCCTATTTAAAAATGAACTTTAATATATATTGTTTTTACATGAGTAAGATTTCTTCCCTGAGGTTTGTCCTGTACTTCTGGCAGCAGATGCTTTTCTGACAGCTTCTTTCTCAGACCTTTGGTCACTGTCTTCCAATGTCACCCAGCTAACTATCACCACAGGCAGCAAATCACTCATGAATCATGACTTCTGTGCATCTCTAGGACCTCAGATCTCCTCTGACCTTAAACACTCTCTTCAATGCCATTAAGTAAATTAAATGTTTAAATTACCTATATTAGCTTTAATTGCATAATGATAGAGTCAACAAGAAATGAGTCTGTAAAGGGGAAGGTCTAATCTAACAAAAGACTTACCCTCACTTTGAAGTGGATGAACATGCCAGTGGAAACGATGGAGGCTTCTGTAGGAAATTGTCTTATGTCAAGGTTTCATCTACTGTAATCATAAGATTTAAACAATACCAGATTTTTTAGTTGTGGGTACATGCCCTCACATCATTTCAATGTTTTATCACTTTATCATTTATCATTATGTCATTTCCAGGAGAAAACAGCATCTTTTTTGCACTGGGATGAGGATGTAGTGAAAGCCTTCCTCCAAGATACACACAGATTCCAGGCAGAGGTCAGGGGATGAGAACAAAAGATAAAAATTCTAGTACTAGTAAAAATATCTTAAAATAGATCTGAATTGTTTAAACCTGAAGAGTGGAATTAGAACTTTAATTCAACGTAATTAAATTTAATTAAGTTTCATGAACTCAGATTTGAGTTAAACTATGCTCTTTTGCAATGTCAATAGCAGTGTCCCATATCTCCATTTACCTGTCAACTGTCCCCGTGAAGAAAGGTGTTGGGAAGATGAGTATCCAGATTCTGATTGCCTAGGGATTAAGTTATAGGAGATTGAATGAGGGCTCAAGACTAGATCTTATTATGTCCCTTTGTACAGGGCTCTAGGTGCAGGCATGTCCCAGGGAGTGATGGGGAAATCATGCATCAGCAAAGGCAACCTGCAGGAAACATCAGGAGCTCAATCCTCTGCCTTTTTAATTTCCCTTCTGCAGTTCAAGACCACCTTGCAGGATGGATAGGAGCTGTTGGAGCCCTAGTCAGGCAGCAGAGCAGAGGACCAAGTGGATGAGAATGATGTGTCTTGTGAGAGCTGGCAGCAATACCTCTGTATTTTCCAAATAGTATTTGTCTTCAGTTTTCTTCTATTACACTGGGGACTGACTGCAGCTGGCCTCCATGTCTGAGTGGTTAATAAAGTTGATTTACACTGTTTATTTCTGTCAGGAGTCCATCAAGCATACTTTATTTTGCCTCTGGTAAGTCCCCAATTTGTTACTCTATAGTCTGCTTCCCCAGACACATCGATTCCATAAAAAGAAAAACATCATTACAACATATTGCCAAACTAGTCATTCACAAAGGAAAGAAGTGCATTTATTCTTAGCACATACTAACAGTTAACTCTGCTTATGCTGGCACTCCCTTTTCCTTGGTAAAATATATGTGAAAAAAATGTGTAATGTGCAAGTCATGTGGATTACAGTGATTCTGACTTAAAAGTTGGTGTGTGGGGTAGCTGTAGCTTGGTTTGCTAATTTTTTTAAAACAAAAATTATGTTAGGGAGGCAAAAAGTCTTCCTTCCCTTCTTTATGAAGTCTTTTCACCTTTAGGTGAGATTTCTCATGGAAGGGTTTATTTATTCTGTTAGCTCTGCTGTAGGTTTTTGCTGATGGTTCTTCCATGTGCTGTGCTCCCACCCTCCAGGAAGAGTGAGAGAAACATCTCCCAAAGAGAAAGAGGGGAGAAGAGTTACCTCTGGCACCTGCAAAGCTGGGAATTACGATACCCAAGACATCCAGCAGCAACAGGAGAGAAGAAACTCTGCCATCTCCCCACACCCAGCAGCTCCTGGGAATTAGGATCTGAGTTTTTTAAAGACAAACTGTCATTGCATCACATATACTGAAAAACAAATTGCAGGGAAGCTGGGCTATGAATTGATTCTCATTGATTAAATTCTCATCTCAGTTTGCTGGAATAGTGTGGAAGATCCGAAGGATCCTGTTGCATGACAGGTCTACATAAATCCAGGGATTTATGTCAGTGCTTTATGGAGCACCTTGAGAGTATCCAGTTTTTGTCTCTATTTGAATATAAAACTGTGGTCTATTTTCAAATAAAATATTAGTTAAAACCTAATTTAAGACTCAGAATCAGTAGGCTAAGGCTCCCCAGAATCTTCCCAGTGTCCAGAGTCATGATTTTGGCAAATAAGATTATAAATGGAATAAGGAGATACTAAAGAAAATGTTAACTTAGCTCTCAGAAAATTAGATTTGTCCAGATAATCTAAATGACCTACATGAAAAGTTTGCTAAATGTTTAAGATACTTGTAAGGGAGTGCAGGACAGCTCACTGAAAGTATCCCTTTCCACTTACACCCAGCTGCCTTGCCCAGGCACGGCTAAACAACCAAAATAAAACCACACACGCCTGAAGCCTGCAATAAAGAATGCCCAAGAGACCTTCAAGTGAGCTCTGATGTGAAGCAGATGCACACACCACCTCAAAGCTCCACCACTGGAGGTCCAGGGGAATACAGCCTCAGGAGATGGAGCAAAGCTGTGCATTCCTGCAATGTTTCATGTTGAGCACAGCAAGGTCCAGGTGAAAATCTGAGCCGTATTTTTTCACACCAAAGTTGCATTTGTTGCTTTTGTTTTTGAGGATAGCTTGCTACCTTTTGTGTAGGCTGGAAGATACAGACAGGTATCAATACCAGCAGGACTTTGTCAGAGCTTGATCCCGTTCCTGCCCCCTTCATGTGGTGATGGATACCTTCCACCCATCCTTATATTGCACCGTGCAATTTTCTTGTGCTGGGATGCCAACAAACAAGCTTGACAATGTTGAAGCTGCTGAAGGATTTCCCACCATACTGATCAACACGATACAGCCCTGTTTTGTTGTCCATGGTAGAATTAATGTGCTCTCTAGACTGCAGGTTTCTCAAAGACTCAGTGCTTCTGCTTTTGTATGGCTTCTTGCACAATGGAGTCCTGGGCTGCTTTTTTATTTCAGATGGTGTGTTACTGCAAAAAGTGTGGATATTCTGTTATTACACAGAATGAATAGTAAGAGTGGTGAATAGATTCAAATGAAAAATACCTGAAAGCAAAATGAAAATTGTATTCTAAGAAGCTGGAGGGGCACAAGCTAACATGGTGGGATTGACTAAATGTAACCAGTAGGGGATGATTAGATTGTATTTTTAGCAAGGCACATTTGCCATAGAAGTTTTAAGGATAGTTCACTACCTTTGTGGGAGGTTGAAAATAATGATATATATCAATACTAGCAAGACTTTGTGGAAAAAAAAAGGGTTTTTTTATTCTTCATGGGAAAAATGTTGATTCCACTACAATTAAAAAAAACCAGAATGCTTGAACGTTTAGGGTTCTAAAAAGATACAGAATAAAGACAGCAATGTTGCCATCAATTTCTCACAGATTCAGAAGTTCTGGAATTTACCCAGCTTCTCAAGAAAATGACAGCCTCAAATGAACTATGGGTACTTGCTTATTTTAAAAAGGTAGACTTGGAAGAGTTACATCAGCAGTTGGTCTGAAACAATTAGCTAAACACCAGTTACTGAAAGTCAGGAAATCCATATATATTTTTTACTTATTTCTGTGTCTGGTGGTGGTGAAACAATTAGTGAAGGCAAAGGTTGGTCTTGTTCTGGAAAAAAATTACTTGCTGCATTAATTTTGCTCTGGCTTTGTGTGAAAAAGAGCATTCTTTATTGTGTATTGTGTTTCTGTGGTTTGACTTCTGTTGCAAGTAGAACTTTTTGCAGTCTTGGAAAGTTCAGTTAAGTCTGAAGTGAAAGTCACTTCAGAACACCTCTAATTTGCATGATTGCTCACTAACTGATCACCAAAGGACTTCTTGTTCTGGGAGCTTCACAGAAGGTAGATTCTCCAACTCAAATTGGCTTTTCCTGCATTAGTTGATTAATGAATTAGAATCAAACAAAGAGAACTTCGTTGCATTGTGGAGAGAGGTTCTGTGAACAGGAAAAGGATTGAGAAAAGGGATTTCCACAGACAAGCAACAAAGGTGAAGGGCAGAATATGTATGAAATGAGTGCCTATGTGAGAAGTCCATGATTGAAAAATGGAGAGGGAAAATGAGATGGTCTATTGAGGAGAGTAAACCAAATTTTTGATGTGCACATATCAAAACTTGACTAGGAAAGCCACCTTGATTTCCCCCTTTTAATTTTTCTAAACTACTCAACATTGAATATTGCCATTTAAAAAACCTGTGAAAATTTGGCTGACCGACAAAGATATGCTGAAAGATATTTGTCAGAGCCAGTGCTATTTCTGGCTAATAGTTCTGCAAAAGTCCACCATTTAACCAATCCAAATTTCAAATCTGTCTCCAAAAGGCCACTTTAGCATTACAAAATTGGAGATCTGAATAGGTTATGACTTTTAACGTGATGTCATCTATGCATATAGAGCAGTGCAGATAAATGCTTACATGAAATTTTGTATCTAATGAATAGTCTCAAAAAGTAGAGGAGAAGAGAGAAGTAGACTTTATGAATCATTTTAGAAAAAATAATTCTGGATATCTCAGAGAAAGAGAGATTAAAAATAGGTGATATTGAATAGAAATGCTGCCACTCATGTTCTCTTCACAAACCTTTCAGGAAGATTTGCAAATCAGAGCCTAGGAATCTGAAATTTGGAACACTTACAATCTGTATCTACTTCTGACAATCCTGGCCAAAGTGTTTTCTTAAAAGTGAATTATCTTCATCAATACAAGAAGTACTTGGTATTTTACTATTTGTTTGAAACATTTTTGACAAAGCCACAGTATTCTAAGTAGTTACTGTAGTTTTTGGCCTTGCAGAGGAGCAAATCTTCTCACTCCCAACTCAAGAATTTCATAATATGGAAGAAAAATTTTCTATCGTCTTCCCCAGGACCCCTCTGCTTTATATTGCTCAAATTTCTAGGCTATTTTTTCAGCAATATTTATTTTTTTTTAAAGAATGGACCTGTCTGCAAATCGAAAAGGAAAGAATAAACTGCTTGTATGATAAGATTCTGCAGGATTGTACCACACCTAATCCATATGGTATGGGCTCCAAGGCAGTGCTGTGATCTGATGTGATCATCCCTGTGTTTGCATGAAATTCTGGCAAGTTGAAAGTATATGAACTACAAATGCAGAGAACACAATTTCACAGCACTGATGAGGAGGCTGGTGAAATTTTAAAACCCTCAGTCAAAAATAAACGAGAGATAAGCTACCTCTTTCTGTGTTGAGCCCTCATTAGAGGCTTCATCCAAGTTTCAGGGAGAAGCACCTTTAACTTGATTATCTTTCTTTGTTGAGATAAATCTGGACATTAGTATTTCTCCATTTACTACTAAGTTGCATCATACAAGTGTTAAAATGCTACTTTATCAGTCCAGACTTTTGGACATAAAGACAGACACACAATCTGCATGGAAAGCATCACCACTGATCAGTGGGAAACAAATTCTCTATGGTTTATCTCATGTCTCTGTATTCTGCAGCAATATCAGACCTACACATGCAAATATATAATTTTTATGGAGAGACAAGTGAGAGGACTAGTTAGCCTGTGTCTAGTAAAGATTGGTCAGTAGTGACCACTGGTCAAACTATTGCTGGGATTTTTGCAGGTTTTTGAAAACTTCTTTCATCTTTTTACAGGAAGGCAAGACCTGTGCTGCACTGATCATCCACAGTCCATCTGTTCAAAGCACAAGGAAACAAAGGGCATAAGACCCAGATGGATTAAATCAAAGAAAGCCAAACATGAAAGAAGGGACATTTCTGAAATTTGCTTACCTTCCTTACTCAATACACTTCACTTTGGAACTCAATACATTTTGCTGTATGTGTTTGCTAGGGGAAACATACAGCTGAATGAGTAGGGAGGTTTGTATACATACTACTCTGTTTTATTCACTTATTACATTTCTTCATCTTGTTTCTTTCAAAATCAGTTGACTTATGCCTTTACCAAAAAGATGGCAACTAATCTATGTGGTTCACAGATTGAAAGTAAGAATTAAAGACAACATTGTGATTTTCAGGGCACACATTTTCCTGGTACTCTCTGGGAAATATTTGGTTTAAGCTGGGAGAATAGACTTGTCTTTGAAAAACAACTGTGAGAAGGGTTAACTTAGGAGGGATTTTATTTTAAAAAATAAGGAGGAAATATACATTCAAAGAAAAATATTAAGTATAAAATCAAGATGATGAAAACAGGTTGAAACAAGAAGCTGCCAATAGCTGCAACACTGATGTCTAGATTTGACAACTATTGAGATATGAGGAAACATGTTTACACTTTAGAGCCAGAAAGTAGACTACCTGGTTCCTTCTGAAGCTAATATCTAAATATTTATGAAGACATCAAGGGTCTGTGAAAATATAATATATAATATAATAAGATAATGGAACGCATTTGGGTGGTTTTGGCGAAAAGATTGTTCATTAATGTTATTGATGTACACCAGAAGACATCTGATGTGAGGTTCATAATTGAAATGTTACAAACACTTCAGCATATGGATCCTTCACATTCACTTAATTGCCAGTTTAGTAATAATTTTATGTAATGAGGAATTATTAATAATACGTGAAATACTAAATTGACGTAATCACCAAAAAAAAGTAATATGACATCCACTGTGCAAAGGATGTTATAATTCCAGGTGTCTTCATTGTATTTTAAACAAGTAATATACCTGGTCAAATTCATCTTTCAAAACTATTGACTCTATGAAGTAGTACTAATTTTTTTTATAATTGTCTTTAAAGGTAAGACTATTAATCAGATTTTTTCTTCCTCATCCTTAATATTCCTTATTAACATGCAGTTATGACAAAAAAAATTGATAAATGATCATTAACAAACTGCCTTACAGTTTTGTGGCACAAGTGCTGCTGTGAAATAAATCTCTATACGTTGAGTTTTTGATTACACAGGTAGGTACCAACACCCTGTTCAGATGGGTGAGAAAAAGGTGACCAAATTTGTCTCTTTTGCCAGTTGCAGCTTAATCATTGTGGAAGATTGTGATACTGGGACAAGAGATCTTTTATCTCCAGCACACCAATAAAAATCTTCCCTAAGTTTGCAATTACTGAAAGTCAATAGCCTATTGGTATGAGAAATGTACTCTTCAAGGACAAATGTCCACAACACAGTTATCACCTGCACTGCCACACAGAACAGATTGAGCAGGCACGGAGAATGTCAGGCGCCTCCCCAGGTAATCCTCGCCGCGGCAGGGCCGGCGCGCGCTGATGTGGGGACCAGTCAAGTGTGCAAGGCCGCTCGTTCTCTGGGAGCCCTGTCTGGTCTATGACTTCATTTTCCTGAGTCATTATTCTGACACATCTCATGGGCAACATCTTCAGTGAGAGAAAAGAGCCAATATGAGTTTTACTTAAACTGGTATAAATCAAGAGAAACCCGGCTGAAGCCAATGGCTTCGCGCAAAAAAATCGTAAAAGCGGGAGGTAAGAGGAAGCTGCTAATGAACAACAGAACAAAAAGCGAAGTCTTCAATTTCAGTTTACTTCACTTCAGTTTTAAGTGGGAAAAAAGGGAACTAAAGTTCTCTGGTTGACCTGATCTGGGAGCAGGAATTGTGAGACTTAAACTTTGATGTATAAAATTCATTGTGTGCACTTGTCCAACCAAATAAAATTCTGTAAATTCTGTAAACCAGAATTACTACAAATGTCTTTAGCTCTTCTGCTCCTTTTTCATAAAGCTTGTATCAGTGACAAACTCTAGTTTAAATTGAAAGGGTAAAGATCTGTATATCTACTGGGAGAAGGCATTTTCCAAACTTCGTTTAAAGAAACTAGATGACAAAGAGGAAAATGTAAATTGAAGGTCAATTTTATTTCAATTTTAGGTGGACATTGCTTTCAAAAGTTAAGAAGATTTAGCTAAAGGAGATCTTACTTTGTGCCTAAGGAATGCTCCATTCCAGATTTTACTCAGACCAGTGAGTCTTCACAAGGCAACAGTTGTATGCAGAAAGATTCAGGACTGGAGTTTATTCATTACTTCATGCTTCCTTGAACAATTTTTAAAATAAAATCTTACAATAAAATATGAGTTTTAGTACTTCCAGTGCCTTGTAAAATACTGAATTATGGGATCTGAGCAGTTCCTTTCTGATTTTCTCCCTGGAAGAATCTATATAGTGTAAACTATATTCAACAGCAAATACAACACAGCACTTAGAGAGATCATGCATGTATGCTTCTTAAGGGAGATCAAATGAATTATTTTTACATCCCACTATAACAAAGTAAGGAATTTTTCGGGCTATGTAAAAAGTCTGTGCTCTTTGGGTGATATAATTTCAATGCTCGTACATATGCTGTGATTTGATGAATTGCAATAATTACTATGTGCATTGTACTCTTCCCTTCTTGTTTTCACATTTGCAGATTTTTCTCTGTGAGGCTTACTAATGGTTTGTGTTTTAACCAATTTAATACCTCTTTTCTTAAAGCATTTAGAAGCATTTGTTTATATAAAGAAATTGCTGTTGAACAGGCAAAAAGGATCTATTTTAATATGTTAGAAATCAGCAAAATAGTATTGCAGAAAAACAAAGCATTACATATTGTGAGAAATGATACAACAGAGTATCTTATTTCATATAAAATGTATTAAGCAATGACAATCATTTTAGGCAAATGTTTATTTTTTATTTGATCGCTAAGCAAGAGAGAGTTCCATTCATCTTCATTTTTGCATTTTTAAGTCCATATAATTTAGTTCACACTCGAGAATGAAGCTGAATGTTAATAATTTTCCTTTGTGTATTGTGAAAGTGAAAGGCAAAATATTGCTGTCTTTTTTGTTTGCTGGTTTGTGGGGTTTTTTGTTTTGTTTTGCTTCTGCTGCTGGCTTTGTGTATAGTAAAGGAAGCATGATGTCCAAGAAGGTATCTTGTCATCTACAACAAAAGCAGCAGCAGGAGATGGCTATAATATTCATTTTCCCTTCATGAAAGAAGAGAGGAAAACTCAGATAGTTTAAAAGGAGGAGTGAAAGGAGTGAAAGTGTAAAAGGAGGCAGTCAAATTGGAAAGGGGGAATTCTGAAA
The DNA here is from genome assembly GCF_021018805.1 of Prinia subflava. NCBI lineage: Eukaryota > Metazoa > Chordata > Aves > Passeriformes > Cisticolidae > Prinia > Prinia subflava. Next base: position 96,954,772 of record NC_086283.1, on the reverse strand, counting down.
ACTCTTTTTCAGATGTGGTTTGATTCCTGGTAGACTAGAATTACAACTAATATTACTTATTTTGTGTCACACTTTTCCTTTCTAAATTCTCTGTCCTTCGCTGTAAGATTTGTATTCTAATTGAAATCACAGAAGGATACTCTTTCTTGTATTAAATAGTCAATTGAACTCTGAGGAGTGCCACTGAAATAAAACACCAACCCATACCAATTTATGAAATGGCAATCCAGCAAATTTCATGCCACCTTTTTTAATCTTAAATAGAATTGTTTAGAATATAGTAATAGACTGCATGAGGTAAAAAATAGGCACATTGACAAACATAGTTAAATGCTGTGCATTGCACCCAGATCATCAAGAAAAACATTTCTAAGATGACACAAGTGGGAGAGTAGGCACAATTTTCTAAAAGTGTGACCTGTAACAAGTATAGTAGGACATATATACAGTAGCAAGAATTAGTGATCCAGTCCTGAGATTACCAAGCAATCTCAAACATTTAAGTTCATGGGAAACCTCGGTGCTTGAACCTCTATGAAGCATGCCGTAGACAACAAGTTAAGAATTTAATCTCATAAGAAACCAGAAACAATGGATATTGGCTTTACAGAAATGACAACATTACTGTGAGGTTTTTCACATTAGAGGGTGAATATCTGCTGAAAATTATCTGCAGATACTACCTTCATTTCTCTTTCTAAGCTGTCCACAAAGAGATAGCAACACTGTAAAATTCTCAGCAGTACTTCTTATTCAAAATTAGTCACACGCTTCTCCAGTGAATTTTCTCTTCAAAATCTGCTTTTGGTGAATATTTGAGCTAGCATTCACTTTTTCATGAGTTATTCATACTAATAAAGCTTGAGCACTCAAGTGTTCCTGGAAAGCTAACATGAAAGCATTGCAAACATGGTCTAATTGAAATCCACTTTCCACTTCGAGCAAATATTCACAGAACATTTTTCCTACTATTTACTTCGCTTTAGTTGACATTATGGGCTAAAATCTCACTGATGTGCACTAAAGAAAGACGTCAGAGCAGAACCCTCTTCAATAATGCAGGTGCAATATTCCTGGAAGAGGCAGGCCTCTTGAACAGGCATAGCATGATTTAACCTGCTCTGTACTTTCATTCAGAGGACAGCCTTAAAGGAGACTGTTCAACATCTAAGTGAACTCTCTTTGTTGTTTCAACCACACATCAAAATATAAGAACCCATGTTTTACCTCTCTCCAAGCTCCCCTTCAGTATTAATCTATAAAGTTATTCATCTAGCCTCTTTCATAATTACCAGTGATCAACTCACTGCTGGTGTTAGGATAAGCTTCTTCAGAACACGTATTTGTGGCTGACATGAGAGGACAAAATACAAGGAGTGACCAGTGGTGTAACTTGTTTTACATTTACAGAAGATAGATGATAGATAGATAGATAGATAGATAGATAGATAGATAGATAGATAGATAGATAGATAGATAGATAGATAGACAGACAGACGGATGGATGGATGAAGCTGAATTGTCTTGCTCTACAGAAATATCCAAAAATCTGCAGTCCAATCCATCCAACCCTCCTGTATAGACATGTTTCAGTGCATTAGGAACCTCATCCTTTCTAGGAGAGTCCCTAATGGATGTGCCTCAGAAAAGTGCTGGTGTTAGGGAGAAAAATTCAGATCCTATTGTCCCAAGAGTCCACAGAATCCACAGGGACAGCAGGATGCTATCAAATTTTGTGTCTCAAAGTGTCCACAGTCCTGCTATCAAAATATCCTATTATCTCCAGAGTGTCCACACTCCTGCTATCAAACTCCCTTGAAAAATTATCTTCTTTGTATCCTCCTTGAGATGTACTAGTCTAGTGAGAATCACTCATTCATGCTGGCAATTCTCTGCTACTTTGATTGCCTTTTAAGCTCGTCTTCTCTTATTTACTCATTCATTACAGACCGTTAAGTGAAGCACTGAAAGGGATAGGAGATATTACATCTCCCACAGAACTCTCAGAGGATGAAAACTTGAAGAAAGTTTGATAGAAGTTGTGTTTACATTTCTCACTGTGAAGGCTTCATTGCTAATGTCACAAAACCTATCAACAGTTTTGGGGGGATTTTGTTGTAAACCTAGAGAACACCACCTTTCCATAGCTTTGTGCATGGCCCCTCTGGGTCACAGCTCAGCCATTTAGATGAGTGTTCTTATGTCTGCCCAGATTTGTACTACACACAAGTTGAAGCCACTGGCTGACAGGAAGCAAATAAAAGGTATTTTCCCCATAATCCTCTATATAGTACACAACTTTTATGTACAAAACAGATAATTGTAATATATGCAATTCTCCCTTAGGATTGCACAAAGCTGTAACTACCAAAACTTTTTTTATTGGTACATATATCCTGTCACTCCAACTATATCCACTGACTACATGCAGATAATAAAAATATGTGTACTGCAATAGTTCTTAAAATATGATGTATCTCATTGCAATAAATTTTCTTCAACACAGGTGCAAGACATGAAGTCAGCTCTCTCCTGAGGTGTGGTTTTTTTTTTCTTTTGGGTTCTAAGTACTCAGTCATTAAAAAATAATTTCCTACACACTAAATAGTGTCATCCAGTCATTTTCATATAGTTAAATAAAGCACTATAGCTTGGATTTTAGGTCCAATGGCCACACCATGAGAATACAATTCATTCACTAATTAAATGCCCACTGCCCCCATCACTAGTGCCTGCCAGCTCCAAATTTATATTGCAAAGAACTTCCATTTTATATGATGCATAGAAAAGAAGAAAAAGAAGGGGGAAAAAAAGACCAAGCCTATTAATATGTAAAAAATTATCTCTTTAAGGTCAGAAGAACCTCAAAAAGAGTCACTAGAAATGGAAAGGAGACTCTTAGGTTCATAATAATATAGTAATGATATAAATAATAGTTCCGACTTTCTCTATGTATTACAAATAGATAGTTGACATGCTTTTGTTGCTACTCTGTAGCTACTGGTTTATTGCCCTATTGGATGGGGGCAGAAAGGCATGTCAGTTTTATGTGGCTTATTGTCAAAGTTCATAAAGTTAGATTAGGCTGAGTTCTTGTTATGCTTGCTCCTCCCTTGCAGCAGAACTACATACAATTTTTCCTGGACATAAGTGTGAAAATTATTATGAATATTAAAGGCTGGTTCAGTTTCAGCTTCCCTTCATCTCTACTATCTCTACATATTCACACACACACCTTATTTAGTTACCTTTTAGAGGTTATTTTTATATTTTTAATTGTTCAGTAGATTTAGGATATGTAACAATGGAAAACTGTGCAATACATTAAATACTTATGGGTATATTGTGCCTTCTGTTATAATATAAAATCCATCTATTCTGGTTGATGGGTTTTAACCTCACACAGAATACTTTAAACTCCATTTGGACTTGTGCCTACAATCACCTTAGCAAAGTCTCTTAAGTAACTGCGCACAGCCTAATTAGTATGCATTATCAATTAACAAACTTAATAGCCGGCAGATTGATTAGATCCTCTGTTGCAGGGGCAGAGCTGAAGCGAAACAGAATGAAAAATCATTGCACGCATACACTGCTGCTTTGTTATTTTCTCAGATCCCCTCCTCCTCCTCCACATTCCTTTAATTAATGCATACATATGGTTCTGAATATCTTGTAAACTGAAGCTTGCTCTAACTCTTTAATAAAACTCACTCGTAGATGAGAGAGCCATAGTCCATGCCTTATTTATTTCTGGCTGAAAACATAAACCATTTGTTTTCACTCAGATCTTTCCTCTCTAAATGGTGCAAATTTTAGAGATCTGCTGCTTCCAAGGTGCTTGTTTTCACAGTGAATGATAGAGAAAAACAGGTAAGTTGGAGTTGTGTACATCACTTCAAATAACCATTAGCTGAGAAGGTGGTTCAGGCATCATGCTGATGATATGCTGACACATACCACAAGGTGGATGCCATAATTACTGTTATTAAAAAAAAAAAAAAAAAAAGGCATAGCACAAAACAAGGCATGTAATTTTATAAATTCTGCTATATTGGTGAACTGGAAAATAAGAATACAGGAAGAAAAGCCTTTCTATTTTGAAACTAAGAATTATACTAAAAAAAATTCACTGTCAATTTTAGATAAAATGCTGGTATTAGACAGGATTATCATCAAAGGATGCAAATCCTCAAGGACTACTGAAAACAACACTGAAGACTATCAGTTGCTGCCTTGCAGTGGTGGCAAGCTCTATCCTTGGGCAAATCAGCCTTTGCACACCAAGAAAGAAAAAGAAAGTGGTGCTTACTAGAGTGGTGTGAACACTAGCAGGAATTTTCAGAGTTAACAGCTATTTAGCATTTATATAGCATTTACATATGCAAATCATTGAAGAAATATTAGCTAATTAATCCACAAAACGTAGTTGTTGGGCAGGTCATGTAAAAGTATCTGTGATGGTTGATACTGATAAGTCCAATAAAGGTGCAAGACTACTTCCCCGAAGGCTACTTCAACACAAGCTGTTGTCAAGACCTAAATCAGTGCTCGAGGCTCCCTAATTCCCACATCTGCAGCCTTCAGTGAGGTTATGCTACCACAATTGTTATAATTTTCTTAGACACACAGTCACAAACCCAATGGCTGAGGCTGGAACGACCTCTGGATCATCTGGTCCAAGCCTCTTACTCAGGTGATAGCAGTGACCTGAAAGTAAGAATTCGTAAGGAATGGCTGCTCCTCTGAGTCCTCTGAGGGGTCATATCTGAAGAATCTGATGGCTATAGCCTCATCTTGATACAAAGGTACTGACAGACTGAATTCTCTACCTGAGAAAAGAGCAGCGGTTCAGGGTGCCAAATTATTTTTCTTTCCCAAGTGAGAAGTTAAGTACGCTAATAGAAATATAAAATACTCTGCAGCACCTTGCAAAAAGAAGAGTGACACTTATCACTGGATTGAGGCATTCTGTGTCAAAAAAGCCCAGAAATTTGCAGACCCTCCTGAGTTCAGGACTCTCTCCACAAGGGGAGATAATTCCTCTGTCTTGATGGCACTTGAGAATTCCCACTACTCCAGTGTCCCACTGCAAGCCATTCAAAGACTTTCTATGCGTGCCTTTTACTCTGATGCCGCTGATTTCCCTAGCACACCATTTTTTTTCTTTGCAAGCATGTTCTCCTAAATAAGAGTATAAGGCATGTGGAAGCAGTATGCTCTGTACTGTCTTTGTAGTCCACTACTATGCCTTAATATGGCTTTTTTTCCCCATCCTCAAAAAGGCAAACACAAAGAGTTAGGAACTATTTTTACTGTGAGGTGCAAAAAATATGTGTGATTTAAATAAAACCAGCTTAAGTGAAGTTAGAGACTATCTTCCTCTCAGATCCTACTGATGTCACTTGGGTTTTACACAAAGCATCACACAGTCTTACCCATTGTCTTCTCAAACACAAATAATTCAAAGTATTTCCACTGCTATGCAGATTTTTTCCCTTTGTTCATTTTTTTTACATATATAAACTTATCTGCTACTGGTGAAATGAAAGTGATTTTCAAAAGCAAAATCCATACAAGAATATTGCTGTGTGTTTTGATTTAAAGAATTAGACAAATCACAGAGATTCAGAAATGTAATTAAAATATTTCCCATCAAAAATCAGCTTCTTTGGAGTATAAAGGAATCTGAAATACTGATAGAAGAAACAATAATGACTAAAATATCAAAGGTATAACTTCCAGCTGAAAAAGGCTTCCCTTATTAAAAAAAAATTCTTTAAGAAAAAAGAAGACTGGAATTCCTTTGAGTCTAGGTAAGGATGGAGCATTAATTAGCTGCCAGAAAATGGTCTCTTAACACTGCAGTAAGAAATATGCCTCTAATTCTCATTATGTGACCCAAGAGAGGGGCATTAGGTCTGTAACCAGTGAAACTAAAATGTGAAAACTTTTTTTTTTAATGATTGGACTACTCAGAGAGCAAGAGGTGAATAATCACCTGCTATCAAAGTATTCACTTCTCTGGGTTAGCAGTGGCTTCATACAGGCCCTTTTTCCTCACCTAAACCTGATCATGCTCTGTTTAAGACAAATCACTTTATACAGTATACAGTTTCTGAAAAAGTAAAGAGATCATAAAAAATAAAAGAAAGGAGCTAATATGGAAAAGTCAAAAGTCAATGCAGCAAGTTTCTATTATTTCTGTGAGGATTGTTAAAGTTGTTTTACAGTTCTACAGCCATTCTACAGCACCCTGTGGTTCATGTTATAGGTGTAATATTCAGCGTGTATCCTTTACTTTCCATGTAACAGAGGCCCTCTGTGTCTCTGCATGATGCAAAAGACTCTTATTTTAAGTTAATATTGTTCTTCTTCAACACAGCTCTAACACAAACAGTTCCAAAATAATTAATGTCCCAAGAATTGTATATACATGAAGGTGCTTCCTTTTTGCCAGGAATCATCTTTCAAATATTTAATAAATACGTGTGATTTTTGTTGTCCTATGCTGTATATTACCCTTTCCTACATTACTTTTGACAGCTCTCTGGAACAGAGTACAGTATTCCAGTATTCTATCCCATGCTGGAGGCATGAACTTCCACCCACTTCAAATTCAGTATCCTGTTTTTTGACCTGATTGTTCTGCATGCTCCGTATCTCCTTTGTGCCTCCACATCCTACTTTCAACTACTTTTACTGTGACGTTACTGTTCATATTTCTAGTTCATATCTTCTTATATTTTCAGGGATTTATAATGCAAAAGAAGCAACAGGACATCCTTTAATGTGGACATACTAAACTTGACAAGATAAACAACAACATACTCTTACATATTGGAGAGAAGATACATAGCATATTGCAAAACAATTTATCTACATTTTGAAGACACTTTGCTACATTTGTATTAGTTTATCTACAATGTTTAAAAAATCGCAGCTGGATTACTCATCTGCCATAGCCCTAATGATATTAGTATTTTAAGTGCAATTTTTCAAAGTGTCTAGTAATTCTGGCTACTTAACATTTGGAAGGAGCCCAAATTTAAAAGAGTAGATGTTCAGCACTTTCTAAAAATTAGTCCATTTTATATGTCAAATGGAATTATTCCTGCATTTCTTGTGCAGCATTTGCTCTACCTCTTATACCAGCACATAGACCTAGAGGAGAAAGTGGAAGAGATGACGGAACAGAGAAAACCAGAAAAACTCACCAGACAAAGTTGGACTAACCTCACAGTTGGCTTCTTATTTGTTTCTATTCTATTGTAATATGTGTTTCACCTGCTCTGGAAACAACCAGCAACTTCAGACAGTCCAGGCAGACTGGCCACATGAGATTTTTTAATGTTAAAGGGCTCTATTGGGCAGCTGCAATGACATTCAAGGATTAACCTTCTCTTAAAGTGTCTATCTCCAAAACTGAAGAGACATCATAAACTTGTTTTCAATGCTATGCTAAAACAAGACCAATTGAAAGAAACCCTACCAGACCTTTATTTAAATTGCAGTTCAGACATGTTCATATCAACTGACAGAGGTTCCTGCTGCTCTTTCAACACTCACCCACAACAGGAGCACAAGAATTTCAAGTAGTTAACTGAGCAGAGGTAATTCAGAAGATGGCACAAGAAATGCCATTTTCTCTTCGTCTTCCCCAAGACCACAAACTGAATTCAACTAGAACGGGGCTCAAATATTTTCCATGTGGCTTTCACTTTTCAGACGTTTGAGAAGCACTCACTTGAGACCTCTCCCCTGATATGGCATTTGGGTAAGGTTGCATCAACAGGAATCTGTTTCCAGTAGCTGGTCTCAGGTAAGTGAGCCTTATAAAGGGTAAATCTTCTCAGGACCCAGAGCCCACAGAAGAGATCTCAGCTGTCTTGCCGTCTTGGAGGAACTCGTATCTGTGACAGCTGTATTTTTGGACATCTCACCCCCACCACAGCATCCCATGATTAGGCTTTAGGAAAAAGATGCAAAAAGAAACTTAAAGCTGCAATATGTCTAATTCTGACTGCTCAGGAGACTGTTGGGCACATTTATGCAGATGTTCTACATTCTTGCTAGTATTGTGGTTTGGAAGAAAACAGCATTTCAGAACTTCCTTTACATCAAAAGCATGTTCAGGCCATATGATCATGACTGAAAAGTCTACAATAAAAAGTTCCTCTGTAAATTCTGCAGATCTGTCTCCTTTATAGGAATACATTATGATAGACATTAATTACAAGATTACATACTTATTTCTACAGCAACCAGGTCTCATTCAGTGTTCATTATTTCTTTTATTCTCACAATTCAGTGTGTGACTTTATTATTTAGTATACACCCTTCAAATACAGGACTGAATACACTATTATTAAATCTCTTCTGAGTTTCTTATACAATACTCCTGTAATATTTTCTTTGGGATTTACAAACACAGATTAATTTATCTTCACAAGATCTCTGTGAAATGAGGAAGGATTCTGGCTTGCAAGTTATAGATAAGGATTTATGCCAATGCAGTTGAAAACAAGACCTAAGGTAGTTTTCAATACCCAATTTTTTAAAACTGGGGACCTAATTCTTCAGAGTAAAGAATATATCAAAATATATCTGTTCATAAGAAAGCTCCCACTGAGCTTGGGTTCAGTCATCAAAACTGATTTTTGCTTTTAATCAAATGACCTTTTTTGCATACTCAGAAAGTGAGTATCATTCTTATAAAGCCCTGGGTCATATAAAGGGTTACATGACCTCAGTTTCACAGTATATGAGCTAGTGCTCTAGATGAACCTGAGACTATAGTCCTCATCCCTGTTTTTTTTTTCTCCTGTGATGCTGTGGATGGGTTAACTGGAGCCAGAACAACCTATTCCTTCATAATGCCCTCTATGATGTGGATCCCTACAGATAAATATGTTTAGTAGTAAAGCAATCGTAAAAAATGAAACAATTTCATACTGGAAAGACAAGCCCTTTCGGATATTTTTAGAGTATTTTGTGTGCTTGGTTTTATAAGAATGGTAATGTAATATTTATTTCACAATGTGTTTAGTTCCACTAGACATGACAGCAGCCTTGGCTAGCAGTTTTACTGCTGTAACATTTTTTCTTTCCCCAGAAAGATTCCGCTGTTCTGTTATTTTCCTCCTGTTTCATGCAAGTTCTTTGATGCAGAATATGCTTTGCTTCCTTTTAACTTAGTTGAATACGGAGCACACTTCTGAGTTGTGAATAATTCATACAAGGAATCCTTATTAAAGATTTTCTACCTGGTATCTGCAGAAGACACAGGAAATCACATCATCTATGACCTTGTGATAGAAGAACTGCTTTAAAAATTATTGGGTTATTCTGACCATAACCTAAATGCACTGACTTTTTCCCATAAGGAACCAGGAAATGCCACCCATTTAATTTTTTTAATATGGAGGTGCAATCAATAATCTTCTCTCTCTTTCTGTGGGAGACCCTTTATTCATGATTCCAAGCCTAACTAAATAATAGGTAGGCCAATGATTTATTTTTAATATGAAAATCTTCTTATCTATCGAATACTTTAGCCCCACAAATGTCAAGTCATTTATTCAATTGTTAAGGTGACTGCTCATTTTCCATATTTTCAATGGAATTATTTCCACTTCAGTGCTAAAATATACTAAGCTTGAAGTAAATCAATTCCCTCCTCGTGCTAAAAATTAGCATAGCACAAACTAATCAATGCTATCAAACACTAGTGCAAAAGCTGTGACAATAACCGTATCAGTGAGGAAGTAAATTGCTTATTATGCCAAAGTGGAAAAAAAGCCTCATCAGTCACAAACCATCTGATTCACAGAAATACAGTCTGTGGGTCTATTGTTCTTAGAACTGGGCAAGTTTGTTCCTCACGTTATTGAAAATACATCTCCTGTAATAATGCATGGTCCCTGCAACATTTCTCCGCAGCATCACCTTCCCCGTGCCCTAGTGCAAACGCTCAGGAATATGGAGCCTGCATTAGGTGGGACACAGCAAGCTGCAGTGCCCATTCTCTGTCACGCACCAGCTCCTGTTTGGTGGAACCCTTGCTGCAGCTCAGACAAGCTGGGGAGATGGCATTGCAGCTAGGGCTGACCCGGGAGAGCGGGACCTGGCGCTCACCTTTGTCTCCAGCTTCCCGCACGACCGAGTACAGCTGCTCTGTACCTCTGCTTCCCCATCTGCAGACAGGGGTAAATATGTCCCTGCTGACTGGTGGTGTTGTGAGGACAATATGACTAATATCTGCAAAGCATTCAGGTGCCTGGATGTAAGGGTGTAATAGAAAACCTGTGTAATAGTTCATTAAGGCAGGGCTGCTTCCACGCCTGTCTGACAAGACTGTCAGCAAGGATGGCAATTAGTGCCAGTGACTGGACCAAGACCACCAACTCGTTTCCTCTGGGCCCCCAAGCAGCCATCTGATGATAATAATTTTGGGTCTTTACCAGGCAGGGACAGACATGAACGGATGAGCTAGAAGGGAGAGGTTCTATGTTCCATTACTAATATCCTGAGCTATCCAGTCCTACTATAAAAATTCACTTTTATTAAAAGGTTATTTCTGTCACTTGCTATAGTATCGCTATCATTCTCTAGGATAGAAATGATGAAAGATCATTTTAAATGTTATCAATGCAATATTTAAACAGCTTTTTTTTCCCCTCAGAGAAAGTGCTTTGAAAAGACACCCCCACCAGTATGTGTTAGGTTCTTAACAGGGCCAACCTTTTTTAATCTCACAGTTCCTTGCACATTGTAGGGAGAAGAAAAAGAACAAATCTGCAGTATACTCTGCTACATTGTACTTCTTGCAGCCTGAAGGGACACTTCTTTATTTATGCTTAATAAATTGTCACAAACAGAAGTTGCTGAAGTATGTGGATATTGATTTCCAGTAATATAGGGACATTGATATAAAATGAATGTAATTTTAGTATTAATATCTTACACTTTTAATAACACCTTTTGTCCCAGAAGGAAAACAAAATACTTTCTGGGGATCACCTTGCTCCCAGCTGTTGTGCAATGCTTTATTGTGGTGTTGCATTTGCTTGCTTCAGAAAGAGAGTCCTGCCTGACACCTCTTAGGTATTCACAGTTAGAAGTAACTACCAATGCCTAGATGAAGTTGTAGACTGTAGGAAGCAAATGTATATGTTAGAGTTTTTAAGAACCTGCAGCTGACACCCACACACTTTAACCCAATCTTCTCAACAAATAACTCTTTCCTCCCTTTCTGCCTGCAGAAGTGATGAATGTGAGGTAGCAGGCCTTGGCTTTATGCTCTTCTGCAGACAGGACTTCCCCTAACAACAAGCATGGATTTCCATTACATTCTGATTCAGCAGAAAATTGTATCATCAGCACCACTTGTGCAGCTGAGATTATCAGAGTAGTCCAGGGGATTGAAACACACAGCTTCCATTAAAATGGATTAGAAGTTCTTCCTGGAAATGGACCTTCAAGTCACTGGACCAGTTCAGTTCTCAGTAAGAGACAGAATGCACTTTGGGGAAGAAGATGTGGTGGAGTGTGAAGAAGACAACCATAAAAAGGTAGGAAATCAGGACTTCCCTGCAAGAGAAAAAACCTTACCTTTTTACAGAAATATTCCACAACTCTGCATCTTAAAAAGTCGCTATGTTATACACTATAATTACTCAATGTCTGCCTTTGCTGCATTTCACATGCTGAAGTAGGGGGGCTGTTTGCATCCCTCTATTTATACAGAACACAGAGATACTGATTATTTTCAAGGCTTCTGCTAAAAGACACCACAACAGCATAAAAATAGCGCTATTTTAAAGAATGGTTTAAATACAAACTTCCTTGGTCCAACTGCAGCCATTGCTGGGGAAGGCACAGTTTTGTGACTACAAATATTGGTAAGTAGGAAAGCAAAAACCTTGATATGTGAATGTAATTTACTATTGTGCTTTAAGATAAAGTTAAATCATCTTGGTAATGAATATGCTGATGTCTGTTTTTTTTAGATGAACTTAAACTGATGACTGTAATTGCGTAAGAATAAAATTGTTCTATTAAGGAGACATGATAGCAGCACTAAATCTAGTGTCTATTACAAAAATGTAATTCTACAGATCCTGTCAACATAAACGTCTTTAGATATGATGTGCAAAGTGCAGAAGTCCCCTTAAGGTTCACTCTTGTACTGCTCGAGGCCCTGGGAGGTTTGGTACCAGCTTGGTTCAAAGTGCAATGAGAACAGATACAGGGAGGGGAAAATTCTTTATTCAGGTGTCATGGGTATGCATGCAAATACTTCTATTGTTATTCACAGGCTTGATCCATAGCAAAACTTTGCTATTTTTAGCCATAGCCATGGAGAATCATATCTACACATATCTAGACAATATACCCACAGAAAATTCTTTGCAGCACAAACTTTCTGGTTTTAAACCAAAACCCACAAAACTCCGTCTGCAGCAAGGTGAGCTCTGTTCAGTAGGGTCCACAAAAACTTTTTGTTACCTGGTGCTGTTTCCATATGTCCCTGGCAGAACCCCAGAGTTGTCCCAAAAAATGCCAAACATCCCAGCCCTCCTTGATAACAGTGAGATGGTGCGTGGTGCCTATTTTGGGGCCACCCTCATGTTTGGCTTGTCTTCCATCATGGAACAGCCCATGCAAATACTGGCATTCATCAGCTTTCCAGCACTTCTTACAAGAAGTGATGGGGTTGTGAAGAGAGGCAACATAAAGTGTTAGAGAGTTATAACAGAGCCATGTAAAAATCCAGTAGCTCAGTAAATTTTCTTAAAAACTTGAGAAAATCCTGACATGAGAAAATTTTATGCATGTGACTAAAGACACATGAGAACAAGCAGCAACTCATCTCAGGTCTTTTGGGCATTGTGTACATTTGCAGACCAGAAGAAGAAGAATTTGATTAACCCTTAGTTTCACATAGGCAGTTTCATTTTCATAAGAACAATTAGCTATGCAAGGGAGCCTGGCAGTCTCAGAGAGAACAGCAATGAACCTGTAGCATGAATATCACTTTCCATGCCATTTTTCTTCTGTGCACATGCAAAAGATACCTGCTTATGCTGCCATAAGCACCATAATGCCTCTTAGAGACCCTAAACTCACTTCCCAGGATGGAGAGTATGAACATTTATGTGGTTATTTATGCGACAGACAAAAGTGCAGTACAGGTAAGTATGACAGAAAGAATTACTGAGTGAACATGTAGCTAATCAATGCGTGTGAACAGATCTGCCATACTTACTCATAAATGTGTAAATGTTGTAAGTAATGAACACACAAAATATGAACACACTCATTTGTCTACTTATGAAGAATCAATTATTTCCTTATCATTTTCTGTATTCCAGCCCATATTGCAGAGGATCATTTTGTCTTACTTCACTGAAAATATAATAAATCTTCAATACATCACCAAATCTAACAAATTAGTACAAATCTTGCATTCTTTCTTTTCTAATCTAAAAAGGGCACATGCAAGACCAAACCTCCAAAGCAACCCATCACTTGCTTCTTAGTTCAAGTCCATTTAATTTTATAAATTAATTACTCCTTGCACATAAAATTATTTTCCTTGATGTTTTAAAATACACTTTTTTTCTGATTGCACTGCATTCAGACAAATATTTCCACAGAACTCAGACAAAAACCCCAGATCTTCTCACTGTTAAATAAGGGGTAGATTTCTGATTTAATTTGTTACTAGTATGACTGAAGTACTTGTAGTGCTTCATGTAGTATTGTACTAGATCTCCTCAGTTTTTCCATATGTTTAAAGAGCTTTAGCTCCACAATTTAATTCACAGAAATTAAGTCAGAAATACATAGTAAGTCCATATATAATTTGAAGTTTACTTTGGCTATTGAAGAGGAATTTTGAAAGATGGTTCTCAAAGTTTCTCTAGGAAAAGGAAAAATTGTAAGAATTTCCTTCAATACACTACTATTCCCTAATGAAGTGCTGTATTTTGAAATGAAATGCTTCATAATGGATGTCAAGCACCTCGCTAAATTTATGGTCATCCCTTTGGTATCTGTACACCTATCTAAATATCTGGTTTTATAACACAGGAAAACCCCCGTGTTTCCTTCCTGTTGCAGAGACTTTTCTGTTTATTTATGATTTTGCATGCATTATGGTCTCGAGCAGAACAACCCTGTTAGAGTGCAATCAAAAAAAATGGATTTCATATTCTGATCCAGCTTGTATAGTCCTGATCTCTTCTACGGACGTGAGTGAGCAGATACACCATTGCTGTCTTCCACATAATGTTTTTTTATTTGAAGGTAACAGTTCTGGGAGAAAGGAAGTTCCAGGGAAGTTTTCAGAAGGGCGCCTAGCGTGGAGGTTGAGCTCCAAACATGATTACACTGCTTATCACACTGCAAAACTATAATCAGGAGCTTTGTGTCTGAGCTGACACAAAGTAAACATTTTGATCAGTTCAGAAGTCATATGGCTGACATGCCTTTTGTGCAGGTACTGTCACATTCTGATATGACTTCAGGTGATTGCATGTTTCTGTGTCTCCACATGGAAGTGCATTATTTCATGCCCTGAAGAGGCTGTGATTTCTGCTCTTCCACAACATTGCTTTAGCAATGACAGCAGATTAAGAAGTGGCATCTCCTCCTGCCATTGGCTACTTGTCCCCACCTCTAATGTCAGTGTGCCCTTCCAACTGTTGCTCCAATACAGTTCAATAAAATATGAAACAAGAAGGGAAGAATTAGAGAAGTTGAAAACAAAACAAGCACTAAACTAGAAATGTGGGTTAAATTTACCTGAGCACAAAGATAAATTTAATTTTTTTATTATCGTTACTTACACAAACGTAATTTCTGATAGTTTGTCTTTGTTGGGGGTTAGGTTTCTTTCCTTTTGCTCCTTTTTATTTTGGGAATTTTCTCCCATAAGTTGCTAGGAAACACTGAGGACTGGGTACTTAAGAAAAACAAAATAAGTGGCCAAGCTGAAGGCAGGAGGGCATCTGGTTGTAGGTCTCTTACATGGGAGTTTCTCTCCGTGGGACAGAGATATCATGAGAATTGGACTGGAAAAAAGACAGCGCTGGGGCAGCTGCTCCTTCTCTCTCTCTCTCTCTCTCTCTCTCTCACTCTCAGCTTCAGAGGAGAACAAGCTGCTGGTTGGGAAGGAAATTCGCTGCTGCCACTGGAGCCCAGCCTGGAGCCACTTCTGCTGTGGGATGAGCCTCTGCCTGTGAGAGCCGCCACTGAACTGGGCCCTTATTAACACCCACCTCATTAAAAGAGGGACTTTTCACCATCTGCTCATGTGCCTGGGATCTCGGGCTCACCCCTCTCTGCCCTGCTGGGAGCCGGGCTGCCGCTGTCCCCCCGTGCTGCTCCTTCAGCGCTGCTCCGAACTTTCAGTGTGCTGCACCCTGGGCTGCCAAGACCTCCAGAATTTCTGACACATCTCATCCACCAGCCTGGGATTTCTGCTCATTCCTGCCGTCCCAGCTGGGTGCTCCTCAGAGCCCTGCAGGGCACCAGGATGGGCTGTCCCAGCGTTTTTGAAGCAAAGCCTCTCCTCCATCCCTCCCCGTGTGGGCCCAGCCACCATTGCCGTGTGCTCCCTGCCCACAGCACCCCCTGCAGGCGTGGAGGAATCACCGCACCCGCCCTGCCCGGCCGGGAGCCAGCAGCGCCCCTGGGGGCTGTGGGCGGAACTGCACCCACGGGGAGAGGGCTCAAGGCCAAGAGAGGGCTGGCACCGGGTTCCTGGTTCTTTTTGTTGTTAATGCCAGAGTTGGTGTTGCCTGTTTGCCTTGTTGCATATAATACTAAAGAACTGTTATTTCTATTCTCATGTCTTTGCCTCAGAGCCTCTTAATTTCAAAATTATAGTAATTTGGAGGGAAGGGGTTTACATTTTCCATTCCAAGGGAGGGTCCTGCCTTCCTTAGCAGACACCTGTCCATTTCAAACTAAGACAGTCTTTAAGATTGACCTTGAGATGGTTGTTGAGTTCCTTATTGTCAAGCATCTCATCTCTTGCAATTTTGTGACATGCTGCAAAATGAGTTCAGCTGCACAAGGAGGATCTGCTGAATCTCCATTGTTTACAGTCTGGTTTTGCAAGGGAAACAGGCACAGGTTTTAGTTTCCTTAATATGACAGGCTGTAATTCACAGAAAATCAGGAGCTGATATAGCTTGTATAGCTGCAAGGTGAAATTCCAACTACACCAGAATTAGAGTCCTTAGACACAAACTCCATATTCATAAAGGTAAAGGCAATTATGCATCTGTTGGAGAAGCATGTCAGCCTAGGCAAATTATAAGCCTCTTCACGGTTAAAAAACCTGCCCACCTGTTTTTACATCATATAACTAATTTTTCTTCAAAATAAGTACCATTCTACCTTAGACTCTATATAAATTTTATCTGAATTCATATAAAATTTATTGTATATAAATTAATAATGAAAATGTCATTCTAATAATAAGAACAATCTAAAATTTGATCTGGAGATATGTCTGCTTCTGCCTTTACAATTGTTATAGCACCACCAGTATGATTGTATGAAATTCTGTGCAGCCAGACTTTACTCTCATTACTTAAGGAAGAATAATACAAAACAAAAGCCACCACGGGTTTCAGGCTAAACTAAGAACTAAGCAGATTACACTAAAAAAAATTTCAGTGGAGTCTTCAGTGAAGTTGTTTCCTGATATGCAAGACAAAACCAGTGTTGATGCACTGACAAACATCTCTGTGTAATTAGTCATCTCATGGCAATCACAGAGGCATCTTCTTAAGCACAGACAGTGTGTATAGTTTCATGCAAAATCCAAGAAATAACATTGGTCTACTGAACCCAGCTCTAGTTCTTATGCCATGATTGTTTATATTGTGTCACTAAGCAACCATAGGCACTAAGCAACAACACTTTCAGCTGTTCAAAGCCTCTTTTCTAACAAAGCAAGAAGAAGGAAAATAGTGAACAATTCTCATTATAATAATGATGAAGTCCAAGTAGTTAATTCATGAATGTAAGAAAAACATAAAGTTTTTTAACATCAAATTTCTAAATTAACTAGATTGCTTCAAAAGCGGTCTAACTTTAAACACCATTAAAATTCCTCTTCAAATCATGTGTGTTAAATATACCCCCAATTATTCTCTCATGTCTTCCTTTTTTCATATGATTATGAACTGGCATTGTCCATTTGTACAAAACATCACCCAAGCAGTGTGAACCATTACCATGCCTTCTGCACTCTATAATAATAAATGCGTGAACTCAGATTTCAATGTGTTTTATCAAAAAATATGAAGAAACAGGCATTGAAATATAACATTTCAATAGTAATTTTCAGCCACAAAAACTACTCAATAAATCTGTTGTCAACACGTTGCACTGTTTTTTTTTCCTATATATATGTAAGTTGCTATTACTAGTGTCTCAGTTTCTTCCTTCACAATCTGCTTGTCAGAATATTCAGGCATTCAGAATAAGTAATTCTGAAGGACACAGAGGTTTGGGAAGCAGACCCTACCTTCCTTCAATCAGTTGTCACACTCTCTTCAGGCTGAGATTGTCATCATTGCTACAGCCTTAACTCAGCTTGACAGTAGCTGCATTTGTACGTGTTGGTCTTCATCTTTTCTGGTTAAAGCCTTGGACCTGAGTCTCTGCTTATTTTGATTCAATATTCATAAGAGATAGTAAACTTGCTAACAAAGTTTGGGTTCACTATTATTTAGAGTTGCAGACAAAGACCAAGATGCCTTTAAAGATGGTCTCAAGTTGGTAGGAAGACAGTGAATTTTTTCAAGACCCTAGACTCATTCCTCTTAACAGTGCTGAATTTCATGCCAATGAAATTCAGATGTTAAAATCGTCTCTTTGTTCCCACTATAATTTGAAGCAGATTATTTCACATATTTAATGGGTCATTGAAAACTTTTTTGTTTTTCTTCTTGCCCTAAGGATGTGGCAAACTCCATTTTCCTGTCAGGTTTGAGGAACAGAACTTCTTTACTTGCTCAACCTGTTCATTTCCATTCAGTAATGCTGCTGTCAACTGTCATCCACAGTGCCTGAGCCCACTCTGGCTTCAGCCACTTGCATTGCTACTAGAAACCACAGACTCAGCAATAAGGATGTCATCAGTGTACTTGAGATTACAACATCTCCTTCTGCCAATGTTAATACCACTATGGCAACCATCAACAGCAATAGACATTATTATTTCACTATACATATTGAACAGATGTGACAGCCTTGTCAAACTCCTTTCCTGGTGTCCAACTACTCCGTTATACCTTCTGCTGCTTTGACTACCCTTCTCTGGCCATGAAAAGAGATGGCACAAGTTGACCATGTGTGTAGTAAAGCACTTTGCAATGTCCAGAGCTGGCCCATACTTCTGTATAACAAAGTAAGGTTTTTAAATACAGTTGCTAAAATATATCTGCAATAAACTTACCATGTCCATTTTATTTTTTAGTACCAAATGTGTGATTAAAATCAATGCAGATTATGCAGATTTTCACTGACTTCACCAGGGTCAGGATGTAGCCCAACAACCATGGAGCTCCTATTATAGTGAATAGCTGCTGGCTGAATCTACTTCAGTCATCTTTTCCCAAGTTGGTTCCTTGAAAGACAAAGAAACAGAAATATTGCGTCTCAGTTCTTGTTCAACCCTTTATGTACATTCAGCTCATTAATCCTTCTGCTGAATTTTAAATGTCCTAAGAATATTCTTGCAATTTAGTTAGAAGAAACTAAGTTAGAAGTTCACACGGACCGTAATATTAGATGTTATTTGTTGTTCTCTTTAAGAAGGCTTTGCAGTATCTCACCCTCAGAAGACAGCTGAGGGACCTTAAATTAGAAGAGGGAGTTAACTTATCCCTAGACTAGGTCAGCAGGAGAATGAGAAATAGGCAAGAACAACCTAATCCAATTTTCCATCCATTTTCCTGCTCAACCACACACCATTCAAAAAACCCAAAAGGTTATTCAGCGTCTAATTTTGTGGGCATTAGCCTTTAAATCACAGCAAAGCAACTCGAAGAACCTGGGGAACAACCTGCTGAGTTCTGCTTCACCTCCACAGGCATAGGTTTTCTCTCTGAGGGCTTCAGAAGAAGCAACACAATGGCTATGCAGTTGCACAGCTTTATGGCAAAATGTACTGTGTGTCAGAAAAGGGAGTCTCACAGGGTTCTAGGTGTGATTGTCCTGAAGAAACCAGTGTTTCAGACAGCAGCTCTGATTTCTGATTTTTCTTCCTTCTGAGTTTACATCCATTGCAAGTGGAATTGTCAATGGTTTAAAGAGAGATGTGAAAATCTGGGCAGAGTTGCTGGAGCAGGATGTTCCACGGGTAAGGGAAGGTGATAGCTGAATCCAAGGACTAGATATATACGTTCTATCATGAGCCAAGTGTTGCTGAAGCTAATATAAGTGTTTTATGTGGAAGAAGCAGGCAGACTCTACACCCTCCTTTGTTAAATCAATAAAGTTGTGCTGCCGAAATCCAGCTTCGTGTTTCCTTTTTTTTTACCTTTAGGTCCAATCAATATAGAAAAGGTGAAGAGGAAAAGAACAAACAGTAGTGTGAAGCAGCTTTGGTTCTCATTAATGATATTCTCTGCAATCAGGGCAACATAACATCCTTAGAAGAAAATTCTGGAGGTATTTACTGGCAAACATGAGATTAATCTCCTTACTTAAAGGGATTCAACCTTCATGTCTCCTCAACTACATCCATAAAAGTGATGGTAAATCCTTTAGGCTTGTACAAAAAATTATCTTTGTGTTATTGTCCTAATTTCTATTAGTATGTATCATGCAAAAATTTGAACTTTCCAAGGAATCATTGAGGGAATGCAGGAGATACATAATAGCTCCAAGTCTGATGAGTCATCACATGGTGCACAATACCAAACCAAACCAAACCAAACCAAACCAAACCAAACCAAACCAAACCAAAACAAAACAAAACAAAACAAAACAAAACAACACCACCAAAATACTAGAGCAGAAGAGAACAACAATGTTTGAGCAGTCATTCTAACATCAGCTTGATGCTGCTGGAAAAGAAATGGGATGGGTTTACAATTTTTAAAGGATAGCCAATTTTTAGTTTTAGATAGTTTTATTTCTTTGGTTTACATTTTTTAAGTGACTGCTAAATATTTCATAAAGACATAGACTGTACATTGCTTAATCTTAAATGCATCCAGAAGGACACATAAATAGATATAAAATGCCAGTGAAGGAATAATGTAAAAATATGCCATCCTAAAAAAAAAAAAAGAGAAAAAGTGCAAGGTCATTTATGTTGGGAGAAAAAAAATTCATATACTGCTCAAGACATG
This sequence comes from Prinia subflava, assembly GCF_021018805.1. NCBI lineage: Eukaryota > Metazoa > Chordata > Aves > Passeriformes > Cisticolidae > Prinia > Prinia subflava. Next base: position 96,934,385 of record NC_086283.1, on the reverse strand, counting down.
ATAAAGACAAGGACTTTGAAAATATGTGACAATCTGAACTTGGACAAAAATCTCTAAATCTGCTACTTCACTTGTAGCTTTGCATAGCTGTAGACAAAGCAGGTGTGAACAGGTGATTTCTGCTTTTAGATAATTCCTTGGCATAGTGCAACACAATAGATTTAGAGACTTCTAACTCTTCCAATATCTCCCATCTCATCCAGCAGAGAGAAACAACAATATGCTCCATGTTGGCTCTCTTCAGGTCAAGGCTCTCACAGTGCTTCACAAATTATTCACACCTCAAAAACATATCTGACCTGTGAGTATTTGGCACTCATTTCAGCCCAGCTAATTTAACTGTGTTGCAAATCCATCTTGTTAAGCATTTATGGGATCAGTTGTAACCCCAGAGAGCATATCTAAAAAACCTAAGGTCCTGGTTTAGCTTTAAGCAAAAGTAATTTCTTTGGGAATAGTAGGACCTCTCACATCCTTAGAAATTATACAAAAGGTTTTCTCAGTGTCATGTTCATTGAGGGAGGGCCCTTAATGGGTGGGGCAGTTGGCTGGGGACAACATAAAGAAATTCTTTTAATGTGTAATATGTTCAAAAGATGTCAGATGAAGAAAGCTCCCTCTTTCTGTAGGTGACATGCACAGCTTTTCTAGGACATAGATGGCTGTGGGTTCTGCTGTGGAAGACTTTGGTATAACAGAAACTTAACAGTTGACATTAAATAATTAAGTACCTCATCAGAATAAAAGTTCATCTGTATGCAACTTTTAAGGTAATTTAGATGTTACTTGGTTGAACCTAGTAAAAACGCAGATTTTGTGGATCTCTAAGGCCAGTATTTTAGTTTCACAAAATTTGTTCAGTCTTTCGGTTTTTTCTGTTCTTGATAGTTAATACTGTGTTCCCCTTCCACAAGAGGGATTAAATTAAAGAAAAAGTACAGCACCTTACTCTCTAGACAAGAGGAAGTCTATGCTATTTAACAAGCTTAGGGAATAAAGCCATTGTTGATTTAAATGAAAGGAAAAGTCCCAATTGTTTTCAGTAATGGCCAGCATTTCACTTTCTAAAAAAATGAGTTTCTGTTACCTTAGGGGTAGTACTGATTAGGAGGAGTTATACAGGGTCTATATCACCTTCAGGTTTTCACTACAGATTATATCTATACCTTTTTCTTACCTTCCCTCTGAAATTTGTTTTTCCCAAATCCTTTTTCTTCCTTTCCCCCTCTCTCTCCTCCACCCTCCTGCCCCCCACATATTCTTTGGATTTCTTCCACTTTCCCTCCTATTCCTTTCACAGCACCCCTAATACAGCCATAAAATTAACATTCCAATTAAATTTTCAAGCTCTCAACATTTGAATGGATTATAATAGAGGTGAGCTAATAAGTAATCCCTTTTGCAGATCTGGTATAAAATGGTGGCATCAGGACCACTGGGACAATCTCCCCAGGAGCAGGGTATTCAGGAAACTATAAAACTTAGTTTTGGCTTATGCTATCTTTTTATTTTTCCTTTCTATAATGAAATATAAGAGGAAGTTCCTTAATTTTCACATCAGTGTTTGCAGCTCAGGACTCCATTAATGCACCCCTCTCCCTGCTGCTGTTCTCTGCCCTAGTTTGCAGTCAGTTCATTCTGCACTGATGTATATTTCATTGCCCAAGGCTTAATTTTGATTTATTGTCCATCCATAAATTAGAAAAATATGCTCTGGAATTCCATCCCGCTGAAAAGCTGTGCCTGATGTCAGGGGACTGGGTGATATTTAAGATGTCAGAAATACATATTGGATTAGTGTGCTTTGTTTCCCCACAACAGCAGGTGTTTAATCATAGCTGATGGCTGAAGTTAAATGCATTAGGACAGGATCAGCCAAGAAGATGGAGTTTTTCTAAACCATACAAACTCCAGATAAATAACTCAAAACTAATTGTGTGTCCACATCTTAGATACAATTTTATTTACTTTAATACATTAAACAATGAAAATAGACCCTGGCACTTAACTCCTCATTTAAGATCTGTACAAATCTTTGATGCTAGTAAGTGAGAGGCTTTTGCAGGATATATATGCTCCCTTCTTGGCCCTTCAATGGCTTAAGATATTTTCTACAGTGAAGATAACTAAGAAGGAAATACAAGGGAGTAAAGGAGTTACAGAGATGGTACACTGTTATTTGAGGTCAGGGGGTTATTCCCATACAAAATTCAGGACATTAATTTTTAAAAAATCGCTCAATATACACAAGACCCTAAATAACACAGACCACATTCTGCATCCAACGGTTCTCTTGAATTTTCTTCTTCTGCAGCTGATTTTTGTTTGTTGCAGTTAGGCTTGCTGCTCTGTTTATGTTAATGAGAAGCCTCTGTGTGTAGAAAAATGATCAGGCCTGGTCTTGAGCAATTTAGCTGGAGGCCGAAGAGAAGACGCTTAGGAGAGCAAACATTTTCAAGGTCAACCGGTGAACTGTAACAAGCCAGTGAGATTCATGGCGAGAATTGTATATTTTGACACAACAGCGATTTGATTAAAAGAGAAAGTAATGGGTTTAAACAGTCGCTATGAGGATGTAGCCAGACTTTGTTAGCTTTTCGCAAATTACTTAACAGAGCAGTGATGGAACTGGAAATAGGGCTGTGTTGTGTATGGTAAAGAAAAGACTGTTATGTTTGAAACAGCGATGATAAAGGATGCTAATGTTTGGTGTTCAATGAATTTCACTTCAGTCACACTGCAACAATTTCTTGGAAGTTTAGAACATTGTAGGTATTATTGACAGTTCTAATAAAGTTTTCTAATATTTGAAACACGATTGCTGTTACTGCATGTGTAAAACCACAGCCCTGCACGTACGAGACCCTTCTCACAGAGGTTTTAGACCACTGCAAAAGGCAGGCCATGGAAGACCTACGTCCACTTCATATGCTGCAGAGAGAAATTGAGGCAGAGAGGCTCTGGCTTACACAAAATGAGTAAAGTACACCCTCATTACCCAGTCTTTAGATCCAGGGCCTGATGGTGCATGGTGTTTAAGTCTGAGCTTGTAGTCTAATACCAGGTACTCCAAAATAACGTCAGACTCATCTTTTGTTTTATCTGTATCACACCTAAAAATGGGATGCTAACATACAAAAAAGATACACTTTTTTTACTGACATAGTGATTCTTTTGCCTTCCTGATTTAAAATTATTTTAAACAGAATTTTGAAACCATGGTACAAATTCAACCCTTACCATAATGTGAACTCCAGTTTGCATGTGTACCAGAAGAGACATTTTCTGCAGGTAAATTCCACCTTGCCTCAAAGCAGAGACTTACTAGTATTTGAATCTTATGCAGGAGAGTGAAACTTAATGTTTTATAAACAGCACTATGAGCATTTCACAGGCTGGATGTGTTAAAAATTGTATTTATTGGAGTGTCTGTCCACTGACGACTCATACTCCAGCAAAAAAATGGTCCTTTTCCTTCTCCTGTTACATCTCCATTTAATGTTGTTGACTTAACTTCTCTGCATACACAGAGGTAATGTGACTGAGGGCATGGCAGCTTTAAAAAATTCCCCAGTGAGTAAACAAAAATTTCTGATAATGATGAAAGATCAGTGCCTTATAATGGCAGAGCAGGAGCAGGTGCTGGAGTCTTCCCAGGCATACAGGCTGGAAGATAAGACCATGCTAGTAGGGTATCAGAGATGATTGAATGTGACCATAAACATCAGAAACATAATTTCTGTCAGTGCAGAAGTTGTATTTCACAAATAATCTGTTTAGAAAAAGTTATTGTGCTTTCTTAATCGTCGTTTCTTAAGCTCGTGGTATTCTGGGTACATTATCAAGCTGTGAGGTGAATCTTCATGTTTGAATTAAGCCCACCTCAGGCCACACTGCCATCAGAAAGAGGCAGCCCTGCCTCATTCATTGCCTTGTGTCTATGCTCTCCAGAGTGGGACCATGCCGAGACTGGAAACATTTCTGTGACCTGGTTGAAATTCAATGTTTTTTTGTGGTCAGCTGGGTCAGTGGGTCAATCCAACTCACCACATAAAACCACAATTGTTACCAGTTACCTTCAGGAAGTGGAGGGAACATGTAACTGGGGGTTAGATGGGGGAGGGCAGAATAGACCATGCTGACCACTCACCAATTTTTTTAAAATCACCTTTGAGTTAAGTTCTGGTGCTTCAGCATGGCTTCAAGATCTGTTCTCTTTAGGCTTAAGGCATAAGCAGATAATGATGAAAACCTGCTAAATACTAAGGTGGGTGAGAATCTTCAAGTAATTTGGTTTCAGTTTGCTTTGAAACTGTTTGTTTGGAATCAGTGTAGTATTGCAGCTGCCCTCAGCAGACAGGATTTGTTAATAAATCCCCTCTATACTAAGGCCAAATGTAGTTCAACTCATATTCCTTGTAAGGATTCTGTGGACAGTGAAGGTGATTTTTATTTTGAGGAAAATAAAAATATTGAATTCTCAATTCAATGTCATTTATTCAGAAAAATATTCCACTGAATTCCTTCCAATAAATAAGAGCTGGAGCATATAGCTCTAATTCAGATTTCCTAGGAGTATTAGATAATGTAATTCACAAATTAATGCTAAATTAATTTTTATTCTAAGGAGTGGTAGTTCTGATTTGAGACTGGAAGGCAAAATCTAATGGGATAACATGTTTAAATATGCATTAATAATAAATAACAGCTTGTATTTAACATAAAAACAATACAATACGGAATCTACATATTTCAAATAACTAGTTACTTTAAATAGAAAAATATTAACAATTATAAAACTCAATAATAATAATAAGTCCAAGAAAGATTCCAGATTATTCCTCTATGCAAAACAAAACAAAACAAAACAAAACAAACAAACAAACAACAACCAAAAGACATCTGTCTTCACTTGATCTTCAGATTCAATGTTTTGTAATTCAAAGCCAGTGGAAATGATCTTCCTCTTATTACAACCTTTGATTTCTATAAAATCATAATGTGCTACCCTTAGTGTACATAGTAGGTTCCCTCAATTTTCATTAGTCCTAAAAAACATTTTCCAGAGGAAGATTTTTGGATTAAGCAGGATATTTAGTAGGAATCACAATTCCCAATTTCTCAGCTCTTCCATGGGTTCCTTGTGTGACCTTGAATAAGTCAACACACTTCCACTTCCACTGCAGAACAAAAGATATCCTATTTATCTCCCAGGGGCCTTGTGCATCTTAATCAATCAATATTTTTCATGACATTTTGAGATCCACAGATAATTAGAGATTCTATGACAATAAAACCTAAGTACTGTACACAGCTTAGAGGCTGTTTTTGTTTTTACCCCTGCAGGGTCTTTTAACTCTGGGGGACTAATGAATATCTGCACACCTTTCTAGTGTACACTGAAAGGAAATAACTTGCTAAAAAGAACCCAAACCCAAGCAAGACTACCAAACATTTCTCCTGTTTCATTATCCAAGATGTCCTATGAAGGAAAATAGAAATTCTGATGAGCTCTGACCTCTATCTTTTCCTGTAGAATCAGATCACTACAGGAAAATGACCTATCATTTTGAAAAGGAAGCACAGAAAGTTTGATTGTGCTGGAAGTCTAATTCAAAACTTAAAGATAATTGGAATCTTAGAAAAACTGTCAATTAAAATCTAAAACTCAGTAGTATCATATGACATTTCTTTGGAGGCAATACACAGGGAGGTCCCACACTATTTGTGTGGTAGACACTAGGTGTTTCAGTGAGATCTGTAATTAAATGATAAATGATATTGTATTCTGCTATGTTTCCACTTGCTCTAGTAATAAATCACTGGGACATTGAAATGTCCTAGGTTTTGCTACCAGGCCTGCTTCTCCTGAGTCAGAACTTTGAACTATGAATTTTCTCCTCTGCATGAGATACTTTGCACTTCATAAGCAAGAAATTAGAGTGAAGTTTCACATGAAAACTTCTCCAGGCACTATTTATTCTTTAGAATTTTGGTTACACCCCTTGTACTCCAGGGTCAGCACAGGACAGAAGTCTGGGACAGTTCACAGAGAAAACATACACGGCATTTCTGATGAGTCACATACTACATCATATCATAGTGCCATTCTTAAAGAGATCTGAAAATACTCATCAGAAATAAAACTATTATTAAGAGTGTTAGCTTTCTGGAGTCCTGTCCTAGAGATGACAGGAGCAATCTTTATCTTCACAGTAAAATTAATCTGGATATCACATGGGCTGAGATGATAAAAGTCAAACTTTTGTTCTAGCTCTAAGCAAAATCATCTTCCTCATTCTCTGCTGGGAAGTTTTTCAATCTGGAATAACTGAATTTGCTAACAAAAATGCTGATAATAAAGTCATACCTATTATTTCAGACTGAAGACAAACAAATAACTACAGATAATGAAAAGTAAGATACACTTTTGTTCTCTATTAATTTGAAAACTGAAGTAAGATTTAGAGCTGTTGAAATTACAAAAGGAAGCTCATGAATTCCAGGATATGCTTCTAAATCATATTGGCAATCTTCTAAATGCTAAGTAACTAATTAATCTTTCATATTTCCTAGTGGCACAAATAGTTCTTTAACTTTTATTTTAAGCTGTTCATGATGATACACATATGATAACACTAAGATAAGGCAATTCATGATTATGCATGCTGTCCGTTCCAAAAAGTGAGTGGATAAAAGACATTCCTCTTATAAAAGTCAGTTAGGGTGATCAGATGTCAATGGGTAATTGATTTATCAGTTAAAAGAAAACTTAAGCAGACCCCAAATTTTAAGTGTTTTTAATTTCATTTATTTAATATTCTAATTACCTATTTACAATCAGGATAATTTTGCTAGCCCCATAGTTTTTAAGGTGGGGCCTCTCTTTATCACAATTCTGTTGGTAACAGGCACAGATCACACCCACCTCTGCAGCAGGTTAGTTATTTTTTTTCAATCATGCACACATCAAAATGGATTTGGCTTGAGAGATGTGAATCTTTCAAGATTTCACTTGAAATCAGATTAAATTTAACTTCTTTGAGAGTTTTGTCACAACCCCAAAAATCATACCAAATTTTTGGATGTCCTGAATATATAATTTGAGACAAAAATGCTATGGGTTTTGTAAAATCCCATAGCATTTAGTTTTGATAAAAATCGAGCAAAGTTTCCAACGTTGGGAGGTGATTTTGTCAGTCTGAAATTTTTAAAAATCTGTTATGTTACAACTGAATTTTATTTTGATATGATTATTATTCTCGAGGAAGGGGATTCAAATCATCTGAGTAAACAGAAATCCCTGCAAACAGAAATGGATTCCAAATTAAAAATGTAATTCTCCATGCACCTCTGTTTTAACCTGACAGAGCATAACAATTTCAAAGGAATATTTGTAGCTATTCAACTGAAGATTGCAGAGACAACACTGTTCTCCCCTACTCATTGTCTCTTACCACAGCTGGAACTAGTGAGAGCTCTAATTATTTCCTCCACTCACTGCACAAAATTATGCTTCATAGCTTACATTTAAGAGGGAGGAGTAAGATTTCTTTCAAAGTTAGGCAGCTCTATAGTATGTTTGGAATAGAGAAATCAGTGAGGAGCACAGGTTAGTCTACAGAGTGAGTAGCACCTTCCTTCTTCCTGGTGGTCATTGTCAAATCATAGAATGATAGAATAGTTTGGGTTGGAAGAGACCTTAAAGACCATTTAGTTCCAACTCCTACATTGCTGGCAGGGGCATCTCCCACTGGACCAGGCTGCTCAAAGCCCCATCCAACCTGGCCCTGACCACTGCCAGGAATGGAGCATCAACAACTTCTCTTGTTTCCCTCACAGCAAAGAATTTCTTCCAAATATCCAGCCAAAATTTCCCCCTTTTCAGTTTGAATCCATTACTCCTTGCCCTATCACAACAGCTGCTGCTGAAGAGTCCCTCTCCAGTTTTCTTGTAGTCTCACTTAATTGATTTTATTAAAGTCAGAATGTCTGTGTTGCACAAACACAAATCTACAGCCCTTCCATGTCTGCTTCAACACATTGGACTCATCTACTTGTGCTTAGTGCATGGAGTTAATCAAAGGTCCATGATGCACTTCTGTCTTCATAGCAGCTCTTCTAATTTCCACAGTTCCCCTTCAAGTCCATGTTTTGAAGACCCTCACAGGTGAGTTTGTTATCTTTTTTCCTTCTGTTAGAGTCGGGATTAATACTCAAGAGACTCAATGTTCGTGTTTGGACTCAGATGTTTAATAATTCTTATCTGTAGTATAGTCTCACAAGCTGGATGTTCTTGCTAACAAGGTAGGAAATGACTCTGTCTCTAACTCTTTCCAAGGTCTTTAAAGCACCAATTGTCCAAAACAAGGTGACACCTATATTATTTTTACTTTTAGCCCAATAACCAACCACTTATGGTCTGCAATGTGGAATTTTTCACCCAGTTACAAAAAACCACCCAAACCCATGAAGAGGAAGGTGAAAGAAGAAAAACTCAGCCTAAGCCCTAAATCCTCCATATTGCCCCACATCTACCACTATATACCAAAATCTTATACTTTGAGTTGAGTGTGATATCACACAATTCTATTTAAACTTCACACTCATAATCCCAGTGCTATCACTCAATTTTGGAAGCCTGTTCCACGGCCTCAGGTCAAATGCAGTGCTTGTTTGAGGGTTAGTGCATTTTAGCACAGAAAGCCTGAAATTCTGTTTCCAGAGTCCCAACATTCAGGTACTGGTGAGGACAAAGGGAGTGATCATAGGCATAGAAAGGCTTCCAAACACAGATATTTCATCTTGGAAAAGAGACAAGCAAGTGAGGAGATAGTGAAGACAAGTAAAATCAAGCTGATGAATAGATGAATAAATGAGAACAGAATAACAAACAGGGTCAGACAGAGCAGTCAGTAGGTTTAAAAAGAAGTATCTTTTCACAGAACATGAATATAACCTGCAAACATAACCTGTTGAGGAAAGCCCAAGTATATATGTATTTAATAGAGGATTAGATACATTTCCATTACATTAGATAGAGCTACCAAAAGTGAATAAATACATGGTTCCAACATGCCTTAAATTTCCTAAATTTAATTGTCAAAGAGAAGAGGGATCACGTTTATACTTTACAGGAGCAGATTTGGAAAGCAAACTACACCAGACAGGTCTTTCAAAGAGCTTTTCTCATGTGTTTTACCTCAGCTAATGTAGTTTGGTGTGTAAACTGAAAAATCCCTAATCTGAAAAGTTTACAATATCTGACTAAATCAATTATGAGAGCTGAGAAGCCTTTGCAAAATGGCAAGCTCTATAAATTTGCTTTCACAAGACTATGCTCTAATATTTTTCACCAGAATGGAGAAGCAAATAGGAACTGAGATATATCATCTAGGAGTGTTCCACTCCTGATCTTCACAGTACAGGTGATCACTTCACTGCTGGATCTTACACACAAAGTTCAGGAACAGGGAAGGTGAGATAAATCTGACCTGCACACCAGGGTTTGTTTAGGGCTCTTCTCCTTGTAGCCCTTCTGGATCAGCTGTAAACCTGATTTGCTGTCTATGAGTGTTGTTGTCCTGCCACTAATCCCAGGAGAAACTCTGATGTCATCCAAACCTACTGTGCTCTGCTGATGTTGTGGGAGCAGTGAAGAATTCCATGGCATGATAGTCTGGCCTTGGGTGTTTTTTCAATGCCACAATCAACCTTGCAGTATCAACCCACTTTATGGGTCTTCACAGGGAAGAAACCGTTGTTCAGAAAGATATCTGCAGAAATCTGATAAGAGAATAAAGAGGCCTGAATTTTTTCGATGTGCAGTCCTTTTCATGGCCAGATACTCTACTACTGCTTGAAGCTTTCTTTCCCCTTTGATTTTTTTTAATTCTCACCCCAGCTAGGTACATCCAGAAGGTGGGAATGGACATGACATTGTCATGTGTCTTTTTCCCAAACTGGACCCTGTACTCCTCCCTGGTTGTGCCAAAAAGTCTAAAGAAAAGGATAACATGCCCATGATCCCAGTGAATCAGGGGCATCATAACATGGCATGGGACCACATAGTCTTTGGCTCTGGTTGCTGCTTTCTCCATATTTATGTTTTTTATCATTACTCAGTTCAGCCACACAAGGCAAATTGTGTTTAATAAATTAGCCTAATGGATTCAGCAAGTGGTTTGTGAGCAGGGTGCTTCCTCCAGTTAAGGAAAACATTTATATTCCCTCTCTCTTTGCTTTTCATGACAAAGAGGGTAAGCAGAGGGCAGGGTACGGTGGGGAGGGGGGAGCAAGCCAGCTTGTCATCCCTGGGGCTGGGGACATCATCAGGGCCAGCCCCAGAAGGTTTCCAGGGGAGCCTGGGGCGCCGGTGCCCTTTTGTCTCGTCACCAGTGGCCAGGCAGCCCGGGGCTGAGGTACCTACCACAGCCTCCCCGGCAGGCAGCTCCCTCCCCTTCCCTGTGCTGCACATTAAACTCTTCCAAAGGGGCCTCTTTAACAGCTCCCCATGAAATAATAATTCATTATGTCACTAGGAGGGAAGAAAGGGAGTGTAAGTGTCTTGATGGGATTAGCGTAAACCCCCGCAGAGATGATTTAGGAGCCGTGATAATTCATTTAATAGGGGCCTGGGGTAAATTGCTAGACAGGGAAATGTAACTGAACCAGCTTAGAAAGGGCGCATTACAGGTCTGTATATGATAACTGGCTTCATTAGCAATATTTAAGAGATTTCATTTAAGAATGAGTCATAAAATGCAGAACTATTTCATCCACCTGGTTTGGTGGCCTTTAGCTTTACTCTGTCTGAATATTAAATTGGAAATGGCACTACAGCAACACATTTTGGAAACTGTTCTTTTGGCTGTTATTTGTATGGTTGGTTTAGCTTCTCATTTGTTAACCTTTTAGAATGAGTATCATTGAAGCGGCTAGCGGTACACCCAGAACTCAGGGAGATGAGAAGCCCACAATGGCTGAGAAAAGGCTGCTGCAAAACTTAGCAAAAACTCCAGGTTCCCACCACTGTACACACACAAGGGTCCAGAAAGTGTCAGCAAACAGCAAATGCTTTCCATGAAGCTCAGTGAGGTAGCTTCTTTCCCAATGAACACTGATTTTACAACAGCTTGGAGGGGTGGAACAACAAGCCTGCATACAGACATGGTCAGATGGACTTTGGAAAGGCTACCATCCTTTACCATGGAGAGGAAGTTTGCCTCAGATACTATTATTAGTAAATGCTGGGTTTGAGCTTGGGAAAGGAAAGATAGATATGATAGTTTTCTTCCACTCACCAGCATTTTAAAATTGGTAATCCTGAAAAAAGTCTGTTCTTTTTTTAAAAAGCGTGGTCCAAATACATTTTAAGCATGACCTACATAACTGACTAGAGATTCCTATTCTGTATATGGGTAAATATTAAATGGGTAATATTTAAGGGGTAATTACTCATGGGTAAAAATTAAAATTTATTAGATGAGGTTAGAGAACATAAAGAACTTAATTTTTATAGCCTTGCAACTTCATTAATTCCTCTTGGCCTGTGAGATGTAAACAATGGGAGAACCTGACCTGGCACTTACATGGTTTGGGTGTGTGTGAGGTGATGTCCATTATTCACACAAAAGGAATTGCTCATGATTAAAACTAGTGTAAAGTGTTTTATTAATCCTAAATATAGGGGTTCTGTGATTGTCAAGTAATGTTTCAGTAATTTTTGTCACCATACTTACGATTTTAATCCTTTGACCCATTAGATGGATTTTAGGAGTCATGATGCATTTCAAGATTTGAGAAAGTATTTAGCAAAAAATGAGTCATAAGTCTACCAACTTTTTCAAAGCAGTGCTCTCTTTTTATTTATCACTATTGATTTTTTTTAATCACAGAAAACAAAGAAAATGCCCATATAAAGAAGCACCATCAAATAAATTATTGAAATAATTCTGTCATAAATATGCATGCTACTTATACTTCTGCTGAAATATCAAAATGAAATAGTGATATTTTAACCACTGAATAGGATTGGATTAAGATTTCATGATCATATTTTTTCTGGGGATGTTGCCAACTGAAGTGTATTGTAATTCACTGTGCAAGCTACTATCACAGAAAACAAATAACTGAATTCTTTTTAATCCTCAAACAAAGTATGGATGTATTAATAAACTCTCCTAATAGAAAAGGCAAGTAATTATACAGAAAACAATGCCATAAGTAATAAAGGGTTGTAAAAGATGAACCAGATTTTCTTTGAGTATTGAAATTTAGCAAAACCTCTTGTTCTGTCTGTCTAACACAGAAATCCCAGTGATATTAGCACCCTTTTTTTCCAACTTCAAAATCCCATAATAAAGAGATTGCAATTGATATACTGTAGTAAACCATTTCGAAATACAGCAAGCAGTATCTTTATCAAAGGTACCTAAAGATATTAATAACCGTGACTGTCAAACGCAGGAATAAGACAAGTGTTTTAATAAATCTTCACTAATACTCCATACAAATATAAAAGAATGACTAGCTTTCTCTCCTTTCCTTTCCCTAGTGACCACTGCCCGTTATGACTTTGAATGATTCCCTCTAATGGAAGACAGCCAATACTGTCCATTATTCCAGATGGTCAGCTCGGCTGCAAAGTTCTGCTAATGCTTCTCAGCATTCAGACATAATTCACCAGGGGTTTTTTGGTGGTGTTTTTTTTTTTTTTTTTCTGTTTGCCTGTGTTTTTGTTTTGTTTTGTGTGAGTTTTTTTGTTTTGTGTGTGGGTTTTTTGTTTGTTTGTTTGTGGGTTTTTTTGCTTTACGTGTACATCCAGTCCAAGATCAGCCATCTAATAGCTGGCAGAAAAAATCTCAGCTATCTTGCTGATTAGTTACAATATCCATTTTGGTATTCATGTTAGAAAGTGAACAGTGGCTTCCTGGTCAGTTCATATTAAAAGAAATTCAAAACAGACCAACAGCTCTGTAATAGCCAGTACAGTAATACATTAATCACTTGGTTCCCCACAGCTAAGAGGTGACAGGTAAAATATAGGCAGACTTTGTGGGCACATTCTCAACTGGGCTGTACCTACAAAATAACCCTGCTTGTTACCACAATCTGCACTGAACACAAACAGGATTTAGTCCAGTATCTTCCGTGTAGCAGATGTTGCTTTTTCATGTATTGGGGATATTTGACATGCTCTGTCCTGATTTCTGTAAAAGCAATACAAATCATGCAAATATTTCATGCTCTAATCAGCAGAAAGTAGATAAGTACTGGCCTGTGCATGCAATTTACCAAAGCTCAACTAATTTTTCAGTTAGTAGATAATGGCTGGATATTATAAAGTAATGCTCATCACTTCACACAAGCAGCATTTGCTTAGTGCTGTTCTCTGTTAATACAAAGAGGCATTAGCAGACACTTGTAAATTTTCCTATGTAGAGCTTACATAAAAACTAATGACAACAACAACAAATGACAACTGCTCCCATTTAAAGGCACTGCACCTAGAATAAATATTCTAGGTGTCCTTGGGGACAAATATTTCAAGTGCTTAGATATCTTTCTGGTACGCCTTCCAGCATTCTTTTCCTCTGAAAAATCATGCTACAAAAAGTGGGCTTACACGCTATTTACATGATGTTCTGTAAAAGAAAGCTTACAATGCTGCATGTCTGGCCTGGAAATTAAAATTATTTGATTAATTTTACAAATAACTCTATTAAAAACGGACTGGTAGTTTTGACACTGAATTATTCCAGGTTTTTATCTTTGCATAGGAATACAAATTGGGCTGATAACTGTGCATTTCATTGCAACAATAATCACTATTTAATCAATATATTTTATTCCAGGCAATAAGATATTTCTAAATATTCAAGGAACATTCATCTAGAAGCCACTAGTATTTTTTTAAAATAAAATTGTTTTCAATTTTAACTGTATATTTGATCTGCTGACTTTTTCAGGAATTATTATCCCTAAAGCACTCCTGGTACTCTCAATAAAATAAAGTTTAACTTGTGTTTGAAACACACATTACAAATAGGTGTATAGATGAACGAGATATTGAGAAAAGGAAGAGTACAGATTATGAATATTAAGATTTATATTAATCTATAAGCCTATTAAAGTACAGTAAAACCTGTCCTTCAGACCACCTTTTTAAAGATATCACCTCCCTGATGGGACCACTAAATTTCGGGCCAAATTATTTTCCCATAAAGAACAATGAAAAGAAAATGATTATATTAAGACTACTTCTACTATGGTTTCTTTTCATTGTTCCGCCAAAAATGATTCCAAACAGTAAAATAACATTGATTTTGACCTTGTTAATGAACCTGAAGAACTTCAAGGCATACTTGACCATAGATTTCCCTTTAAATAGGAAAAAATTGACATGTAGTCATCATAATTTCATCAACCTTGGCAGAAGAGATGTAATTTTACTTATATTTTGGATAACCAGCTTGTCTTGATATTGTTAATGTTCCACAGGGACAAAAGCATGGGGTTTTTCATCATACCAACACTCTTAAATGATTCTGTAATTTGTATCACGTTGATTAAGTCTTCTGAGAGTTAGGAATATTTTTAAAGGCTGTGTTGTACAGATTTATATACTATTATGGGATTAATTTAATTTTTCCAAGATGTCCATCTTCCCTATGGTTGGAACTTTCCAGAGGTGTCTCACTGGGACTTCCTCACTCACTTTAAGAGGCTACACCTTGTCTGTGTAGAGAATAGATGATCACAGTTTCCATTCATATTGTAAGTCCTAGAGACTATAGGTCCCAGAGTGCAACATCCTATTTTAATTTAAGCTGCTTTGCATAGACTGGAACCTCCAAAGAATACCCTTGTCTGGTTTAGGAGATTTCAAATTATGGGTTGCAAAAACATGTTGGTTCACCACCAGCCACAGTCTTTTTTGTATTTTTGCATTTCTACCTCTATTCATACAAAAAATCCAATGTGTTTCCCACATATCTTTGCTACCAATTTTCCTATGTGTTTTTATCAGTCAGTGTATTTACATGAAACCATAAAATATGCTGAGTTGGAAGGAGCCCACAAGGATCATAAAACCCAACTCTTTGCCCTACACAGGGCACCCCAAGAGTCACATCTTGTGCCTGAGAGCAATGTCCAAATGCTTCTTGAACTCTGTCAGGCTTGGTGCTGTGACCACTGCTCTGGGGAGCTTCTTCTGGTGCCCAGCCAGCACTGGGTGAAAAACCTTTTCCTGCTATCCAACCTAAACCTCACCTGGCACAGTTCCGTGCTGTCTCCTTGTCCTGTCAATGGCCACCACAGAGAAGTAACCAGAGCCTGGCCCTCTCAGTCTCCTCTTATCCCTAGCCAAATTACCTAATCCACTCCTCATACGGCATCTCCTTCAGGTCTTTCACCATCCTTATAACCTTTCTTTGGATGCTTTCTTATATCTGAATGTCTTTTTTATATTGAGACACACCAAACTGGCCCAGCACTGGAGGTGAGGCTGCCCCAGAGCAGAGCAGAGCAGGACAATGCCCTCCCTTGCCCTGCTGATGCTGTCCCCGATGCCCCCAGGACACGGGTGGCCCTCCTGGCTGCCAGGGCACTTCTGGCTTATGTTCTACCTGCCAGGAGTCCCTTCTAATGGAGTTTCTCTCCAGCCTCTTGCTCTCCAGTTTGTCCACACATGCCTTGTCCCAGGTACAGAATTCTTACTTTATGTCAAGCATCACTGCTGTCACTGGGAAGCATATATCTTGGCCCTCACAGTTATGATACTAAAAGTTATTATGTTATAAATGGTTTTCTTTCTAAGGCAGTGAAAAAACATAGTTAAAAACCAAACAAGCAACATCTTCCAAACTTGGAATACACTTGAATGACAATTTTTAGATTTTGCATATAACTTTAATTTTCCTGGAACTAAACCCAGCATTTCTAATGTTAAAAAGCAAACCCAACATCAAATCATTAGGACTAATATGTTCCTGCTTTCAGAGCTCTGGATAGTTTTATTTGAAGTATATGTCTTGCTGTAATGGCACACAGGGATTTAGTAGTCCTCATAGATAGCAGCAGAGAGGAAATGCCTTTGGAGAAGAATTAGAGTTCTCATCAGAATTCCTTTGGCCTTGCAGCAGTGGGGCATGCCCTTTCCACCCAGGTCCTGATGTCATGTTCAGAAGAGAAGATGCAAGGGAATTTTTCAAGGTGTACAGTGTTGCCATGAATTTTCCTGGTTTGCTGAGCGTTCATATTAAAGGAGAAATGTGCAGTTTCTCACACTGGTGAATTGTAAACACAGGACCATGTTTTGTAAATATTGGCAATGTTATGAATACTTTCTCCAAGAGAAGGGGAGGTTGAATGACAGCCTCCTGGGCCAATGTGACAGGAGAGGTGGCGATACCCTTCTCCAATCCATGGTCACCTTGCCACAAGTATATAATGGCAAATAAACTGAGGGGCAGGGCTTCTGCCCTGCTACTGTTGTTGCACCCAGATCTGTGTCTCCAGCCTGTTTTTCCTGGTTAGGCCTCCACAGTGATAGTACAGTTGTTTGGTGTATCTTGAATTGCAAGGCTCTGTCTCAGCTGTCTCAATGGAAAAACCCTTACATCTGAACTGGGGGTTCTCAGAGGACCCTGTGCTGGTGACCCATTCAGTCAAAACTGCCCCACTGTGATTGGAAGTACCAAAGGTTGTTTCTGCACCTTGACTTATTTTCACTTGTCAACATGAGATTCAATTAAATTATTATTCTGCTAGATGAGGCACAGTCCACCAAGCTGCCACTTGCCTTTAATCCAGTGCTTTTACTGGACTTGTTGTGCCCTATTGCCTCCAATTCACAAGCTATTCATTGTGAATGCTAATAGTATTTCTAGTAACTTGGCATTTGTGCTGGTAGTCTTGGAGCAGGAATGCTTCAAGTTAGTATTGTCACTAGACAATTCTTACAACAAAATCACAACCCAGATCTGCAGTTGTAGGAGTACCTATCTTGTGGTTTGTTGATTCCCAGAGAGGCAGACCTTGACTCCTCTCCTCATTAGTCCTTTCTTCTCTCCCCCTTCCTCTCTCTCACTCTTGCCACATGGTCCCACCACCTGCCCTGCACCATCTCCTTTGCTCGTCAGAACCTCCCTCCCTTTCTTTCAGCTCAGTCACCCAGCAGAAAATCACCTCCTTTTAGCTGCATTAGTTTTCTGCCAGGTTGGCACACTGAATCAGTTCTCAGAGGAGCCTGGGGAGGGTCAGTGTGCATGACAAGTGCCAGAAGTGCCTGGCTGGGAGCAGGGGGAGAGGAGGGGAGGAAACAGGATGGCAGCGGGACCTTCCCTTGCTGGTGGCTGTGGACTGGCTGATCCCACATGCTGAAGAAACCAAAAATATGAAGGCACTTTACAGGATTCAGTAATTGGTTGGATAGATTACTCACATTTCTTTGAATATGTTCAAACTCGCTGGTAAACCCTGCTTCGTTAAGTCTGCTTCATTATTAACTCCTCTAATCACAGCTTTTATTACAGGAGAGAATAGTTGCAACTTACAGTTAGCAGTCTGGTGCTCACAAAACAGAGTGGTAAGAAAAACAAAGATTAATTTAAAAAGCTGATTCACTGAAATTAAACTCTGCAATTTAGGTCTTCCATGCCCAGATTTTAATTTACACCACGACACTGTTGTGTGAAAATGTCCAATAGAGCCAAGACTGTTCCTGCTTCAGCCCACCTTTCTGTAATAGGTGTTTTGGCAGAGCAATTTGGCAACCCTACAGTACTTGAAAGGCTGTTTTTTTTCTTGTGCTTTTTACACACCAGCACCCCTTTTTGTTCAAATGAGCTTTTCTTGAAGCCTGTAATAATTTAAACCAACCCTCAACTCATATTTGTCCAAACACATGTTTTAATACGATGTTGAAAATTTGTGTAGGTGATGTTTGTGTAGGTGTGTTAATGCCCATCAGGTATTTGGGATTAAAAGCAAACCATCATTTTAATATTTTTTCATTACTAGCATTTGATGTGTGACACAAATTCATGACTGGTTAATGAACAAACGTCAGTGTGGCACAACTATTTCTGCTACAGAGCAAGCAGTGTCTCAGTAAGGGTTTGTTAAAGCCAGGGTTTAATTGTTTTTCCTTCCTCAACAGTTCAGTGAACTAAATGCAATTTATTGTCTTCTCACTTCTTCCTCATTCCTCCTGAAACTTCCCAGTGTTTTCCTTGCTGCATCTGTACTGGAAGCCATGAGCATCTCTTTACTATTATCATCTATACAGAATGATAGATGCACTTGGATGATTTATATACAAATAAAACAAAACCTCTTTGCCCGGAGGAGCCTACAACCAACCGCTTGAGTGCTGCAATTTCTATCACGTGGGCGGGATTGCTGTGTCCATGTGTTATCAACTTGAAAATTGTGGCTGAAAGCTTTAATTCTGCAGTCAGCTCTGCTGGTGAGGAATAGATTCAGGCCCCAGCCCTGCAGTTGGCTGTGCTGGCCAGCAGCCCAGCGCCTTTGCGGAGCCTGGCAGCGGGCATCACCAGCAGACAGGACGACGCAGTGAGGTCCTTCACAATCGGATTTTGCTTGTTACTGCTGCAAATCAACCCGGCTTTCTTTTTTCTTTTTTTTTCCCCCTGCTCTCTTCCTGAAGGAAGGGCTCTAAATTCTCATGCCTAGTGGCCCATTCCTGTTTGTGAGGAAGACCAGGGGTGTTTTTGTTTGGGCAAGACTCTGTGCAGAATTCTTTGGTGCAAAACACTCTGACTGGCATGTTTTGCTGCTAATTGTGCAGTCCTTTTTCAGGCAAAATTCCTGTTATCTCCTCTGGGCATTTTGCCCAAGTAGGGAAACATGTTCCATTTTACAACATCCTGTAAAAACAAGCATCTTCCAGTTCTAACCTGTTTCAAATAGTTCATTGGCTATGAGCAGTGAATCTATATGGTTAAAAGATATTAACCAGCAGATTTTGGGTAATTAAAATTTAAAATATCAATATTACATACACTTAAGAAAAACTGTTCCTTGATTTATGAGTCTTTGCTGATATATTGAACAGTATTGCCCAATATACATGGTATGTATTGTAGTAATTATGTATTACAGGGTTGTATAGCTTTTTGAAACAGCAAAATGTAGAATGTGTATTTAAAGCCTTTGGTTACCTATTGGGAGTGATGTTAATTATGATTTGTGAATTATTTTCTGCATGAAATCACAATCTTTACAATAACAATATATAGATTATGAACTTCTCAGAAAACCTAATGCCTATGGGTGATATTTTGGTTGTTTAAGTACTGTCATTCTGGCAGAGCATTAATTTAGATTTTCATGCTCTAGTCAGCACCTTGGATGTCCTTAGAGTTTTACACTTGGATTAAAAATACATTGAATTCATCAAGCATATTGTTAGCAAAATGAACTTGGGACTTCCCTGTTGCAAACCCAGTTTTATGATTTTCTGACTCTAAATGACCTAAGAGGAAACCAGGAATGTTTGCAATTTTGCAGTATAAACCTTTTCTCCCCAGCCTTGTGCAATTTTGAATTTCTGGAATAAATGGTGTGTAAATAGCTATTGGACTGGTTTCAATATTGAAAATTGATCCTATTCCTTCCCCAAATATGTCAATAGTAAGGCCACCACTTCCTGGGTATCATTAGGCAGAGTAGATCAAATCTGCAGCTTGTTCAATCCCAGCTATGGATATTTGAAACATTTCTAAATGAATCTACAAAAAGTTCGAAGCTCACAAACCCAAGGTCTATCACCTGCACACACAGAAAATCCTAGCTACAAGCAGGGAAAAATCAGGATGCAAGAGAAATAAGGAGAATTTGCATCAAAGAATATTCTATTGTGGTACAAAAGAAATAAATCTTATGTGTATGAAAATCATAAGCTTTAAGATTTGGAGAGAGTTGTGCAATTGACAATCAAATGGAGCTTAAAGGAAATTATGAGGTTTTACACTAAAGTCCTGAAATAAAGAAAGTAATATTTTACAGCAAAAAATTGCAAATGTCAAGATTAAATCATAAGACTTTGCACCATTGAGCCACTAGCTAGCTCTATAGCTTCTTCAGCTCTTAACACAGAGAAAGACCAACTTTCATGGTCAATAAAACTTAAGAACTTTAGAAATACATTTAGCAATATAAATCATATATTTGTGACTTTTTCTCCTTCAATAGCTAATTATGGGGAAAAAATGAATACGTGAACTCCGTGGTTGCTAATTTATTCTTACATTTGTTTTCAGGCTCATTTTTAATCACTTTTGTTTGTTCCAAGGAAATTATATGAATTTCTCAAGAGGTGGCTGCTGTAAATGAAAAGAACAGGGCAGTTTTTTGTTTGTCTTACTGCAGGAGTGAGACCTTAAGTAGATATACCTTGGAATGAGCAAGACAAACCAGACTCAGAAGTGGAAAATCCAGAGCTCAAATGCCTAAACTGCTTCCTCCAGTCCAAAGCTGGACAGGTGGCGACCCAGATTGAATCAGTAGTTGTGGGAATGATTTGATTCACAAACAGGGTTATAAAATTTTATATGGAGATGCCAGTGAAAGTCACAAGATCGTAGAGCAAAAGACCTTATTCACATAAATTACCTGAAAGGCTATGAAGCATACAGGAAGTAAATTGAACAGTATTGCCCATACTTAGCTTACACACGTATGGTATGTAGCTTCACATGATATACACAATAACAATGGGCATATTTGTGAATCCATAGAATAATATTGATACATACCCCCTTAATTATTCAAAGAAAGAAACAGTTGCCTGTTCTGAGGTTTATGAACTCACACGTGGATTATGCATTTTACTGCAAAAAGAATGCTTTTTAGCTCAGAAACTTGGATTATCTTTCCTCATGCAGTATCAGCTGGTCTAATATAGTGTATTAGCTTTCTTTACAAGCCTTACCTCTTTTATTACAGAGAGAATCACACATACACATTGAGCATCTTTATAAGGAATTAAATTTGGCAAGAGTGAGGGCATTCAACGGAGGATATGAATTTCTGGAGGGGGAGCCTCTGCTGGTACCTGGTAGTACAGCACACATGGTTCACATCTGGCATGAAAACAAATTTTTTTTTACAGCTAGCTCCACACCTGTACCATATGTAAATACATATAACAGCAAAATATTTCCAGCCCTGTCTACTCAGCTGATGCATTGATCTCAGCGGATTCTGAGATATAAACTTCAATTTGGCCCCCAGTCACTTAGTGGACACTGCCACCAGCAGCTCTGACACCGGGTTATTTGTTGTTGCTGTTTGCTGTCCCTGTTTGCACATTAATCCAGTGACAATTAGGTGTCAGCAAGCGTTGTTTCTGCTCGCTGATAGCCTTGGGCTCTGCGCTTGAAGCCCTAATCAGGAGTGTAAACTCTGCTATATTTCAATTTGGAGAAGCGCTCTTCCGCTAAGAGGCCCCTGGCACTGCGATAAATAAAACGCCTATTTACTCTATTGCCACACTTAGACATCTAATGCACTTACTACCGGCCCCCTAATCATGGCCCACAGTTAAATCCGCCTATAAATCACTCCATTCTCATCCTGCAGATTAGTGAAGCCATTTTCCCCAAACCCCACAATGAGCACTGTTTCCTTTTCTTGTTAGTCAAAAGCGAGATGATTTTTATTAGGTTAAAGACAAGCTCACAGATGGTAAATGGTGTGGAGGGAAATAAGATGAAGAGTCCTGTGGCCTAGTGGGGATGGCAGGTGGGACAGGGCGGGCTGTGACTCTGGTAGGCATCATCCCACCCCAGTGCATCACTCCCCCAGCAGTGCATCATCCCACACGCTGCACAAAAAGGCAGCAGCCCACAGGTGTGACAAACGTGTCTGGCTCCAGCAGCCATCGGTGCAGGCAGAGGGGAAGAGGGGCTCGTGGGGTATCCTCCCATTTTGTATCACCTTTTGCAGAGGCCTCTGGATGTGCACAAATGGGGCTGGCACAGAATCAGGTCTGGAGAAACAAGCACGTACCATCGATACAGTCCCTCCAGGAGCAGTCCAGCTTTATCCTCCATAGCACTGCTATGCACAGTGGGAGCAAACACACACTAATGCAGAGCATTTAATACAAACAGCTGGGATCTCCTTAAAAACAGGACACTCTCTCAAACCTTCCTTATATATCTTCAGATAAGCTGCACTGCCTTCTGTACAGCTGTTTTAGCATAGCCAGGCACCTAATGTAACTGTAATGACAATACAATACATTCAGCTTTTTTTTTTCAGTGGTTGGTAAGGAAGAGATTCCAGGTTTTTAAAAATAGGTTCATTATTCTCAACTATTCACTGAATAATTTCTGTGAACAATTTCCAGTCTTATTCAGGTGAGATTTGTTGCAAATATCTGATATTTTAAATTCCACCTGGGTTAATTGGTTGCATAGGTCATGCACTTGTCTGCATATCTTTGATTGAAGGAGCACTGTGCTGAGAGATCAGATTTTCCGTGCAATAACTATAATAAATTCAAAATTCATTATCCGTAAATATTCTGTGACATTTGCTCTAAATTTTGGCAGAAGGTTCTGATAGCAGACCCCTGCGTTAGAAGGACCAGAGAAAGCAAGCAAAACAGAGAGGCAAAGCACAGCCTGATCAAAAACCTCCAAGTGAATCATCATTGTGGGTGCTTTTATTTTTATAACATTAGTGTGTCACTTTCAATACAGGGCAGGGTTGTATCCTCTTTCTGGGCAGGGAAGCTTCCACATTGCACATTCATGCAAAGGCCATCGGGAGAGATGACAGAGATTTACATCACCCATGGAGCACAGTTCACCTCCTACGTGGATGTGCACCCTTATGGGACACTGATGGGGACGTGGCAGCTGTCCCTGTGCCCAGGCCCTGCAGGCTGACCCCATCTCAGCACCCGCAGGGACAAAACCCAGCCCCTTCCCTCAGCCTTCTCTCCCTGCTCCTTACTTTTCGGGTTCTAAGCAGGATGGATTGCAGTGAAGGGCTCCCTGTGATCCCCCTTTAACCATTTCCATATGACAACTGCTGTGGATCCCCGCAGCAGAGTGAAAAGGCCAGAAGCCCTGGCTCTGCTGGGGGGCGGGTGCCCCTGGGGAAACATATGTAAACAAAGCCCAGCTCTGTAGCCTTTTGCACCTCTCTCCCTTTTCCCATTCTTGCCTGGATCTCAGGTGGAATTAAAGGGATTAAAGCTGAGCGTAAATGAGGCGAGTGTGTAAAATGACTCCTTTCTGAACCAAACGGCATGTTCCGTGCTGAGGAAATGAGATGCCCATTTAAATCTCATCCATCCACCGCCTGTGGCCACCACCATGTACCTGCCTACTTAGCCCAAGGGTTAATTAATTGAGGCTTCAATGCACTATTGCAAGAGCATTATTGCATTTGATACTCTACATCTGTGATTTAAAACTCTTTCAGTCCCTTGTCAGCAAGGGAGGGTTTTAACTAGGAAATTAGCATTCAGATAAGGGTACGGTCTATTTGCTTCTGAAAGGAAGGAAATATTAAGGATGCTGGTGCACAAACCAAGCTGTAATATCCTGTCCCATCCTAGAAAGGGCTCTTGGGCCCCACTTCCCAAGGGGACACTCCGTACAAGGGGAATAGAACATAGAAAAAAGGAATTACAATTTTTAGTGGAACTATCATAAAGTAGAAAACAGACAACCAATTGTGGTTTATTTTTCAGAAACTTCTCCTTATTCCATTATAATTATATGTTTCCTGTCTTGGCATCTGGCTTATTTTAAATACCCTATCCTCCAACCAGCACATATCCATACTATATTTCAGTCTTCTCATGGAGTTTGAATATTAATATTACTCTCCATGTAGTTAGGAAGATTTTATTAATAATTTTTATTTTCTCTAAATAAGCAGAAAAATAATCATTCCTTACCTTCACATAATGTCCTTGCATTATACTCAATGGCATGTGTGTGTAATCCCCAATCACTGAAATGAAACACACATTTTCCAGCAATAAAACACAATAGTTTTGGATATGAAGTGACAAAGGAAGTATCCAACTGAAACAGCAGGAAGAATTAAAGGTAGAAGGAATGCAGTTTGCGTATGCTTGAGTCTAGCTACCAAACCTCAAAACTGTGAGAATAATGAAAGCCATGGTGGTTGACACAGCAAGGCACCTTGCTGCAAATTTCTGCTTCGGATGTAAGAGGACTGCTTCACTCCTGTGTCTTTTGGAAGGGGCCACTTGCACAAGAAAAATCTCAGGAATAGGGCCCAATGGGTTTAATCTAGAACCATGCCAAAATCCAGCAAGCTCCTGCTTTGCCTCTCCAGTCCAGAGATAAAAACCTAGGAATAGATTTGGCCAAGCAAGAGGCCTGGAGTGAGATGGACACACCTACCCACGCCAGGGGATGGCCCATGAGGCATCGTGCCTCCGAAGGATGGAGCCACACGACCCAGCAGGATGTCCCACCAAATAACTGCTGCTGCCACTTGCTGGTTTTGCAATGATTGATCTATTTTGAAGAGTGCATTCCCTCTCCAGGATGTCACATCACTTTGTGGAAGATAAATGTCACAACTGTGCCCTCTTCCTCCGCTCTCCCTGGGGAGGTGGCGTGGCCGTGCAAAGCTCGGCGTGTGCCTGCTCTGGCTGTCACTGGGGTGTGTCACAGCATGTCACTGGGGTGTGTCACAGCATGTCACTGGGGTGTGTCACAGGATGAAGCACAGCAGCTGTGTGTCCCAGCACAGCAACAGTTGCACGGGTATCTAAAACAGGAAGTGCAGATTAACTTGTCCAGTGGAAACTACAGGGGGAATTTAGGAAGACAGAATGCAATCAGCCAGGACACTGAGGTTAACACAGTTAATCTTGTGGAAAGTGCAATGGGACCTTTAATAACTGCAACTGGTCAAGGCCTCAGTTTTATGTCTCATCCCAAAGATGGCACTTCCCAGTGTTTGGTGGTGCTGTTGTGGCTGGAGGAGGGGAATAGTGCCACCTACTGCAACAGCATCATCTCTCAACACCTGGGCTTACCTGAAAAGTGTCATCAGCATCCTGGATTGTCTGAAAAAATAGAGTGCTAATTAGAGTTTTTACTAGCTTTCATTAATAGGTGGTTTGTTCTTCCTTAGGACCCCTTTCATCTATTAGTATGATGTCTGACCTTGGCAAGCAGGGTTGTTAGTTGGGGGATGGCCAAGCACTGTCTCTGAGGGTTAATCTATTATCCCACCAGGCATGGGGATGGGAGCAACTGGTGCTCTTTTTGACCAAGTCGTGTCACTTTTGTTTGAGCTTCTTGACAGACAGCTCTTGAGTACTTCACAGGGCTAATTGTCATCGACTTAAGAAGCTTGTTAGATGTTTGCACAAAGGTTTTTATCCTTTCAACAATTAATCTTTGAACCACAGAGCTTAATAAGGCACTATGAACTTCACTGTGGTATTTTAACAAAGCACTGAGACTGCTGCATGCAGTTCAGGTTTATGAACAATGACACAGGACTTTATTTAGCAGGAGGCAATCTATCCACTGTAAATCAAATATCTCTAAGCCAGCCTCAGAACAGTGGTGGGCATAAATCAATGTGTTGTCAAGCAGGCCATATCTAGTCTTTAAGACATATGTCTGTTCTGTATCTTTCTTTGATCCGTGGGGCATACACACTTTTTTCCTACAAAGAGCATTTCATGAGCCCGGGTTTCTTGGTAATCACTGTATTCCTGGAATAGCTCTTTGAAGTAGGACTATGTTTAAAATCCTGTAAATATGTGTATATTTTCTGATACCCACTGGTAGTTCTGATATACTGCCTACAGTGCAGAGGGTACCTGCATAAATGTTTTAATATGAGGCATACTGCAGAAGACTTAAAAGCTACAGGAACATTGTACCCTTACTCTCCTCAGATGCAAAGAAGATACAAACTCCTCTGTGTGCACTGTACATTTATTGCAGAAGTTAAAAAGAAGACATCATTATTAAAATCAGAGGTGTGATTCCAGAAGTGAGCTTAAATATGCTCTCAATTCTGACAGAAAAAGAGAATACCTTGAAGAAGCTCACGTTATATGACTGCATGTTTATATAGAGTGTGGTTAACAGAGAAGAACTAAAATAGGTTATCAGATGAAGGTCTGCATCCTGTGGCTTAATCAAGCACAGGGCAGAGAGGAAAGTACCTAATACTCCAGAGATGAAATGGTTTCATGAGAGCCACACCCCTGAAGTTGCCTTTTTAGAAAGTGTAATAGGACTTTTTCAGTTTCATAAAGTATCTTGATAACTGGAAAGTGCCAGTTAATGGTACAATGTTCCAACTATGAATTTTACAAAGATTAATCTACCCCTTTAGGATCCATAGGAGCCAATCAAAAGCTGCCCAGTCTTCGATGTTTTACAGTCTCTGTGGGCAAAAAGCTCAGCTGAAACTACCGTTCAACATCCTAAACTGTCATCTTCATCTTCTTCTAGCATAAAAATACATATTTTTCCCCATAATAAAGATTTTTTATAATAGCAATAAAGTAACTCTAGAGAACATGGTTGTCTTGAGATAGCTTAACTGTGTGTGGTACCTCATAACACCCTGGGGACCCAGTCACCTCATAATAATCTCTTTCTTTACCATGCCTTGCTTAATTAGGGAGTGAAGCCAAAAGGTCAATGCAGGATAAAAATGTAAATCTCAAAGTTTTCATGTGGACCCTAACTCCATATCATAAAATATATATAGTGTGCTCATCACAAAGCTTAGTACATTAGCAGATAGAAAGCGCAATGTTTTATGCCCTCAACATTTTAGAGTTTTAGTGAGACAACAAATAAAAACCTTAGGTTCTTCTGAATAAAATTATG
Source organism: Prinia subflava (assembly GCF_021018805.1). Taxonomy (NCBI): domain Eukaryota; kingdom Metazoa; phylum Chordata; class Aves; order Passeriformes; family Cisticolidae; genus Prinia; species Prinia subflava. Next base: position 96,907,491 of record NC_086283.1, on the reverse strand, counting down.
TCTTCCTTCTGCGACAGATAATTACTAAGTTATTAATTTATTCTCTATGTATGGAATTTCTTTAGCCTTGTACTTGCCTTTTATAAATATGACATATGTGATAAATATAATAGTTTCATAGTATTTGGGTGTACCCACAATTTCCTTTATTTTCTGGAGAGACACACAATATGGTACTACAGTCTTCTCATTGTCATTCCAGTTCCCCAATGAAGGCAAGCATAATTTCATTTCCAGATCTTATTACTACATTTGAGTATTAATGTCATAATAAACAACATGGTTTGGTTGTTTATCTTGTTGGTTCTTTCATTATTTGCCTCCTGATGGTAAAAATATGCCTGCATTCAAATCGTATGCATTTCTGACACTGTTGGATATGTATTTAAACTCCAGTCTCAGTTCTTAACCTGTTTTTGTCATAACTGATGGCTGCAAACCAGTAAATATTTATTTGGCTTTGGGTAACAGAGATTTCAGATTTCATTCATGGATTCAATAATCAATCTAACAGTGCAATTCTGCTAGGCATCCAAATAGGTGCTTTTTCCCTTTTCTGATTCTAGATAAATGGGTAAACAAGGCATACGTCATGCTGACTGACATTTGAGCAGCTGATCTGGATTTACATCAGATGCACAATATAAAAAATACAGTAATTTTGCCCCTCAGATTTTACTTCCCCCTCGTCTTCAAAATGGCAACACTATTCTAACAAAGCATATTTGCTCTCAGAATTGCAGGTACATGATTTTTCTGGATATTCAATTGTGAAACATTTCTTATTTTCATTTTTTATGGCATCATTGCTGTGAGTGACACCCTATCTGTACCAGAAGCCAGAAGACTTTTCATTAGGCAATATATTGAAGAACGTAGCTGTTTTGCAGGTTGGCTCTGGATAAGAGAAGTACATGCTCTAAGATAAGAGAATGTACTTTCCCTTTTGGGTCAGTCACCTATTAAGGAATAAACAGCTACCTGTACAAATTTATATAGGTTTTTCTGGCAGCCAAAGTTAAGCAGAGGTGGCACTCTGTCTGGATGTTTATATGCTTGTTTCATATGTTATTTGGATACATCTCTTATATAATACTTTCCGTAACGAGTTGTGGTTGAGATGTTTGTACACCATTTTTGTATGAGTCAAAGAACAGGCAGCTCAAGAATCTACTTCCAAAGTGCTGGTTGCCTTGCACTATCCAGTCTAAAAGTTCCTTCAATTCAAGATCTTCAGATCCTTTAAAATCAGATTCCTATTTTTATTTACAACCACAGTAGACTGCAACACCTAATGGACCTCAGCTCTGAACTGAAGAAGGACACATCCTGTTCCATCACCCTGTCTCCATTTCCATTCTAAGTCTTCTCTAAATTGCTATGCAGTGTGATAATTGTTTCTTACAGATTGGGCGATTGCTCAAATTGCTCAACTGGAAACTGAAATGGTATTTCAAATAGTTGGGGAGAGGCCACCACCCCTTGCTATCAGCTGCCGGGCTGGTAGCAGCAGAGAAGGCTAGCAGTTGCTGAAGTCTAGAAACTCTCCAGACTCTCTGGAACTCTCCATTCAACACACAGAATATTTCAGCCCTTGCCTGCAGTTTTAACACTGAAAAAATTTAAAAGTGTAAATCGTGTACCTTCCATTCTGCTGGGTTTGTGTTCTGATGTGCTGACAAGCAGAAATATTCTAGCAGCTCCAGGAAGAGGTTAAACACATTATCTATAATTAAAACAAGAAGGTAGAAAACAGCTGGAAAGAAGATTTTTTTTCTGTTTCCCAAACAGAAAATACAGTAATGGTGCTGGAAAAGTAAAGCATTTAAAAATTTACCATAATGCCCCTCAAGACACTTCAAACATGCACACACCTACGCACCCAACCACTCACACACACCTATATGCTCTTTTTGAAAGGATCTTTTAAAAGGGTGTGAACATCCCCCCGGATAGCAGCTCAGGGCAAACTGTTCCAGAAATTGACAGGATATTGGACCATGAAATTATTTTCATGTCATTTCTCTTGTTTTGGAAAGAAGAACAATAACCAATAACATTGTTAAGCAGGAAAAAATGGAAGAATAATGCCACACCAACATCCCTCTCCCCATACTCTGTTTTCAGATACTAAAAATATAATTTCCATTACGCTTTCTGAAGTGGATGAAAATGCAACAGAAGTTATTTTTTGTGCATTTTTGCTTACCTAAACAAGATCAAGGAAGCCTGAGGCATTAGGACTCAAGACTGGTAACTAGGAGGGTTGTGACAGCATCTACTCTAATGGTAGACTTCACAATTTTGGTACCTGTTGAGGTGATGGCCCATCTGTGCCTTAAGTTTGCCCTATTGTCCCTCAAGACAAGCAAAACAGAGTAATCCTGACAAGTCAATGCACCTCCAAAAGAGACAGCACTCTGGCACAGTTGTATTTGTTCTCCTTTTCGAGGGACACACCTTTGAACTCAAACCTCTATCTCCACAACCCAAAGTAAAAGCCCATCATATAGGTCCTGAATGATGACAGGTCGTATTCCTAATTCCAGCCAGCAGTGCCTGTTAAACACTGTTCCCCAGAAGTTAATTACTCTTCGGTGTAGCTAAGAAATTAGGATTCCAGTTGCATTTCACGGGCGATGGGAACTGCGTCTCTTGGCTAATTAAAATCCTTTTTTGTGATGCAGAGCAGAAGAGGCAAATAGGCCTCAGATTTGATTTGAAGGCCACTGATTTCTTGTGTGAGGATCTGATAGAGAGCTGTTTTATGTTTAGTAGCATATTCGTCATGCAGAGGAGGTGAATTGTGTAAAACTTGCTTAAATAACATGTGCACACGCTGGAGTACCTATGTGTTTGAGGACAAAGAGCTAAAAAAGGTGAAAATATCCTATTAAACCTCATTTAAGAACAGCTTTAGCATTTGTGAAGTGCAGGGCCTCATTAAAGCCACCATTCCTGGAATCCAGCAAAACACTTTGCACAGTTCAATTGTTGTTTCTACAACTAATTATTTTTATTTTCTAATATATGCCTTGTGCCATGAGCAAAGAGCAGATTTTTTTCTCCATTCCATTTAGCACAGCTTCAAATGCTTACAATAAAGGTGAGTGCATTTTACTGCTCTTTGGCTTCAGCTAATTTTGTTCTATAACAAAACCAATTAGACTGGTGTAGTCCCAATTTCTTCCCCTCATTTCCAGCTGCTGAACCTGAATCTCTCTCAAAAGTACTTTCTTCCTCAGCCACAATATTTTTTTAATGTCATAATCAATTGATTGTTGTTTGGTTTAAATAGAAGAGATGAGAAAGCAACGGAACAGGCAGCTTCAGAACAAAAATTGGAACATGAAGAGACACTTCAACTCTTTGCTTTTCTACTGATGAGGCAATCTCTATTTATGAAAAATAAATTAATTCCCTGCTTATGTTTGCTGTTTTCCTAGTTATATGCATTTTCACCATTAATTAATGGAGAGATGAGAGACTGCAGAACAACAAGCCTTATGCAATATGAATGGATGCTTGGGCTGACTGAATAGCTATTCTCCTTCAAGCATTGTTTTAGGTGGTGGCTGCATCAAGGATAAGACTCTTTCTGCCTTTTTGTGGTGCATCCTGAGCAGCAGCTAGAGACCTAGCCATGCATCTGAATAAAAGGTAGGAATCTTACCAAAAGGCAAAACATTAGTACGGCAGATAAAATAATGTTCTGTATGGGAAAAGATAACAACCCCACCATTTGCTTATTTTAAAAAAACAATTCTCTATAGAGACTGTTGGAGAGAGGCAAGCTCTTTCTGTCTGTCCTTCTCCGGTGTATGTTTAGTGCAAATGGGTATGTTTGACTACTGTCCTGTCTTGAAATTCTTCCTCTGTAGGGCTTTTATCTACTTCAGATGTCCATTTCATAGTGTAAACAGGTGCTGTGTCTTTGTCTTATGTTAAAATAGCAAGGGGTCAGAGGGAGAGCACCTAGCCTTTCACCACCCGTGTGAGTGTTGCATGCTAGTTACTTGCTACAGTATTAAAATCTATTTTTGGTAGACACCAAGCAATTTTCATCCCTTTGTTTAAGATCTAGCTAAAAGGAGTAAGAAGCTACAGCATCTTTAGATTTCCTGAGAAAACAGCGTGCAATGACTGGAGAAGGGAAGATCCTCCATACTGCTATACTCATGCTTTGTATGCTAAAGTCTTGTTAGGTTTTGAACAAGTTCCACATAATGCCTAAAACACAGTGAAGGTCTTTAGGAATGGCAACAGCATATCTAAAAACCTAGTATTAACAACCATAACAATCTATCCCAGCAGTAAAATGAAGGGAAGTACAAGCAGCCAGAAAAAGTTCCTTAAAAATGTGAGACTCCTTTAATCCACATAAGCTTGTCACAGAGCTATGCAATAAAGCTAAGTCATGTGAATTTGTAGTTAAAAGATGAACCAATTAGAGACTGAATAATTTGTGATATAACTGATAATAGGTCAAAGCAAGGTTATTGCAGGAAATGGACTTGACTTTGGAAAGAACATTGGATATTTGCAGGGCTAGCAAAAACAGCTTCTCAAATTAAAGTGTTAGTAAGCAGTGAAAGAACAGAAGTGCATCTCATTAAAAACAAGTATCAGGGTATACAATCAGAATACAGGACTACAGTCAGTGAAACAAAACCAATATAATGTGGAGGGCAATTTTCTATGTATAATTTGAAAGAAATCATGCTTAGTTTTCATTCAAATGTAGACTTTTCTTTTAAAACAGGAATATGTTTACATGTGCATTTAGTATTTAAATAAATCAAAAATACAGAAGAAACAGGCCAAAATTGTGGCTCACTTATTCTCAAAATATGCAAAATATCAAAGATGGGACAAAGAAAATCATACCAAATTACCTGCAGCACAGTAAGAGCAATCTCTGCTGGTGAGCTTCCAGAAGAAATCTTCCTCATGACAAGATTGCCTTGACAAGTCTATTTATGGTTTACTTCTGAAGAAGTGAACAGCCAGGCACAAAGATGAGTTTGACAAGAGATATATGCATACACCAAAAATGGACCTCCACCCTCTTATGGAACCTGTTGTTTTGCCTTCTGCTAAAAATCCCACCATGCCTACTCCTGAACATTTTACACACAAGACAACTCAAGACAAAACCACTCCTGCTCATAAGATGACACAAGGGAGGTATAATTTAAAGGGAGGCAGTGTAACATATAATATATGTATAAGGCATGATAATTCTCATCTAAAATTCCACAAAAGCACTGAAAAACCCCTTGAATACATATACATACATCCGAATATGTCAAAGTTACACTTCTCATCTTGACTGTAAATACAGATGGAGAAACCATTGTTTCTCACACCTAGGGCTGTGAGAAATATGTTTCCATATGGGAAACACTGAGACCTGTACATGTCTCAAAAATCTAAATAACAAATACTATTGAAAAATATTTTTATAAATATTCTGACTTGTCTAGTGAGCACTTTGGAAATTTTTCTGATTTTGCTATTGTTCCTACAGCTGCCTGTTTCTTTGCCATGTTTGGATACTGTGCCATAATGACATCACCTCAGTCTCTTTGGCTCTTTCATACATACACTAACATAAATGGAATTTCTGTGAAAACATAAAGAAAACACATGAATTTAGAGTGGCTGTGCAGGTGCAGGAGAAAAAGCAAGAGCTTTCCAGCCAGATTTTATTGGATTTGTGTGGCAAGCTTTTGGCAGTGCAGGGTTACTGGGGTGGCTCCTGTGGGGAGCTGCCAGAGGCTTCCCCCGTGTCCCAAACAGGCAGCGCCAGCCAGCTCCAGACCTGTCACTGCCCATCAGTGATCCCAGCACCTCTGGGATAATGTGTTCAAGAAGAAAACCTTCCCAAGAGCAACTGCAGCCCCAGGGAGGAGTGAGATTATGTGAGAGGAACTTTTCTGCAGGCACAAAGCCAGTGGAGAAGGAGGGGCAGGAGATTTTCTACACACCAAAGCTGAGATTTTCCCACAGCCCCTGGTGCAGACCATGGTGAGGCAGACGTGTCCCTTCAGCCCATGGAGGATCGTGGTGGAGCAGAGATCCACCTCCAGCCCGTGGAAGACCTCAGGCAGTCTTCTGAGGCTGGCCAATGTCTTCAATTGGACTGTGACACCATCAGAAGCCTGCTGGAGCAGGTTTGCTAGGAGAACTGGTGATCCCATGGGTACCTGTGCTGGAGCAGCCTATTCCTGAAGAACTGCACCCCATGGGAGGGACCCACACTGGAGCAGCTCATGAAGAACTGCAGAACATGGGAAGGACATTGGAGAAGTATGTGAAGGGATATCTCCCATGGGAGTGATCCAGCACTGGAGCAGGGGAAGAGTGTGAAGGGAAAGAAGTGAAAAGTGTGTTGAACTTACCACAGCTCTATTTCTCATTCCCTTATGCTGGTGCTAGAAGAGAAAAAAGGGAATGAAAACAAACCCAGAAAGAAGGGAGAGATGGGGAAGGTTTTTTAAGATTTGGTTTTAATTTTTATTGTGTAATTTTCCTGTTCCAATTTGCTTAACAATAAATTAATTTCCCCATCAAACCAGTTTTTCCCATGGTAGAGGGTGACCTCTCCCTGTCCTTATCTCAACCCATGAGTCTTTTGCTGTATTTTGCACCATCTGCCAGAGCAGGAGGGGAGTAAGAGAGCTGCTTTGTGGGAACGTGGTGTCAACTCACCACATAAACCCATTAACAGCCAAAATGAGGAGCCAAAGGGAAAGCAACTTTCACTTCAAAGCATGTAAAGAGAAATCACAAATTTTCAGTTAATACAATTATACCATCCCCTCAGAAGGTGAACCCAAGTATGCCAACACACCACCAGTCTCACCAGTGCTCACCATGGTTTTTACTTTGGGGTGCAGGGAAGAAGCCATCCAGTGAGGATGCTGGAAGCATTGCACTGGCAATTGTTTTAACCTTTCCCTTTCCTTTGTGTTCTGTAAGTTGGTCCAAGGAGTTGCCTTCAGAAGTGGAGCAGTGAAGTGAGACTTCCTGGAAAACTCTGCTTACAGCCATTAGTACTCCAGAAGGAAAAAAAAAGGTCAGAGAAGATGGATGAATGTGCTCCAAATATTATGAAATTGAAAGCAAAGATGAAGTCCTTGAGGAAAATACTCTATTAAAAAATAACAACTTTTAAGGGTCATTGGAAATTTAGCCTGAAAATTTCTTCATGGTTAAAGAAGTACTTTGAAAAAGGCAACATAAGTTACGCTATCTGTCTGATTCTTTAAAAAAAGAACAGATTTTTGCTCATTTTTTTTCCTAAACATATCAAATACAGTGCTTGGTGAATAAACTGCAACATTTTGAATGGAAAAACACACAGAAAAAATGAAGCAATCAAAATGGGTGGCAAGTTATAAAGAGCTGCTTTGATAATAGGGCCCTGAGAAAGAAAGGCAGGTGAGGTATGTTGTCAAGAGAGATTTGGTGGCATGCAACAAGAGTAGATAGGTGAATTAAGAAAATTAGCAGTAGTGACAGTGTTATGTTACTTTTTAATTGTTTCTTAGAACAAGATTTTTTTATTCCTGAGAAGTACATATTTCTGACAAGCAAAATAGGCAGATGTTTTGGTACAGAAAACCAGTGCAGAATATGTTCCTCCTCTGGAAAGACAGGAGCTAGCAGCACTTAGTGTTATAAAAAACAGTCCCTGTGATGTGTATGACTTAGTAGCAATAATCTGAGTATTGGAAAGCAGGTAATCTTAATTCATAATTTATGCAACTCCACATCTTCATAATTGTGTGTTTGACCACTTCACAGACCAAAGAAAAAGAAAGGCATACACTCAGCCAGGAGATGAGAGCACAGAAAAGAGCAAAACAGAAAGCATTTGAACAAACTTTTTTTGTTCCCCAGTGATATAATCCAAGTATATAAACTTAATCAAGGAATACATAGGATGAAAGATCAACTAGATTTGAAATATTCCTTACACATTCACAGAGGAAAAAAAAAAGGACTGGAAATTATCTTGTCTGTGTCCTAAAGCTGTACTGTATGTCATCCTGACAGATTCTTTACTTAACTTGTAATGATTTCCAGTTCTGGAACTTCCACAACCTCTCCAGCCAGCCTGTTCTGTGACTGCACTGTCCCTAGTGCCAGATAATTTTCCTGTGCCCAAAACTAGCCTTGCTACTTTGCTTTCTACTCATCATGGAAATGGGGAACACACTACTCAGTGATCTTCCCAAGGGCCTTTCAGGTATTGCAGTAATATTTTGCTGTTACCTGAAGGCTGTTACAGTATCCTGCATGAAGGAGTGGTATAACCTGCATATCACAAAGCTGTTCACACAGGAAAAATGATATCTTCCCTGAAGAATAAAGCTTAGAACCCTGGTGAGTTAAAAAACTGCATACTGATTGTGAAATTGTCCTCTTGCTCATGGTGCACTGTTGTGTGTGCACAGATCTGCTCTGTAGATGACAAATCCAGACCTGTCCTTTGGGTGTCATCCACAAAATTTCTAAGTTGCGTTGCCAAAGATAAAAATCTATCTCTCACTTATTCAAACCCAAAGAAAACAAATTATTGATGACTTCTGATCTCCACTGAATTCGTTGGAGGGCTAAGCAATAAAGCACAATATGGACAGTTCTTTGACAAGCTGAAGTATTAAAAATGCAGGAGCCACAGTCTCACCTCAAGCAGATAAAGTTTGCTTGAGGTAATGACATTCCAGACCAATCTTCCCATCAGATGAGGGTTGCTACCTGGATATAGACATATCCATCTCATTTGTTTCAGCTTTTATGGTGTCCAACTGAAGATGGGCCAGGGATTTGCTTCTCAGAGGACCATGAACTGAACTGAGAAAATCAGGTGCTGTCTATAGTTTCCAGTAATGTATGATGCCTTTAAAATTACTCATTGTTTCTGAAAATGTACCCCATAAAGTGTTTCTGTGGAAGTCTGTTCTCCATTTGTAAGTGTTGTCTCCTGGTGCTAGATTAGATGCATATTTGTGAAATCCTCCAAATTACTTTTTAAAAGATAGCAACTTAGTTTTAAAAGCAGGACAGTAGCCAATTCCTCCAGAATAGGATTTAGTATTTTCTTTTAACTTTTTTCTGTTGTCCCTGGTATGTACATTGTGCAAGATGCTGTTTCAGGACGTGTGCCACATAAAATTTTTCTCCACTAATATTTAAGATGGTAACATCTTGGTTTCTAGAACATAATTTCTCGATATATCAGTTTTGAAATTTTTCTGCTTTTTCTTGGTGAGTTACTTGCCCCCTAATTTTGTTAGGATGTTGCTTGTGGCTATAACCCAGTAAGAGGGTACTTGACTTGCCATAACACCACAGTTGGCTTTGATGTTAACATTTTCAGCATATTCTTACAGCCATTTCTGGATGTATTTCTGGTGAAGAAAGACTGGGTTTGGGGTGCTTGCCAATGGAAACAGTGGAGAAGACTTTTTTTTTTTTCTTTTAATTTGAGCTGAAAGAAGTCTGATAAAATACAATTTCTGCAATTTGTTGCAGAAATTAAACGAAGCAGAAATTATTAATAATTTTAAACAGGAGAACTTATAGGTTTCTCCTCTTGCTCTCACCCAACTTCAACAGCCCTCTTTGAATTAATGCCTAAAGACAATTATTATTTATATCACAGCAACACCTAGAGGTTCCTGCTGAAACCAGAGTGCTCTTGCACAAAGTACAGAAAGGTGAGACCCAACCTGTATCCTGTAATCCCAACTGGCCAGCCAAAGAGAGAGGAGCAGGGGAAGCAATAGGAACCAAGACAAAGAACTCATCCGTGCTCACAATGGTCATCATGCTGGGATGCACCTTCAGCTCCTAAGTGGCAACCCAAATATTTCACCATCCTGCTCCCAGAGATCATAGCCAAAACCAGATGGAAACCACCACTGCACTTGTTCCAGGACCCAAGCTGCAGGGAACAGAGTGCTGGGGCAGTCCCCACAGGCACCAGAGGAAGAAAAGCACCCATTGGGGCAAACGCATCCAAGGCCAACCCTATCTACACCCCAGGAGGATTTCTGAGTCTGGAGCAGTGCTGGGAGGATGGTGAGGAAGGACAGTATGAGGAAGCAGTGGTTTTGTTTATCAAAATGTTTTGTAACAGCTCTGCTTCTGCTAGGTAGTTTTGGAACTAACGATTTAGAAATGACAAATGGAAAAGCCCTGGGCTCACCTTCTCCAACTCCTGGGGTTAAACAGAGCTACAAAATGGAAATCATCCAGCAATGTACATTCATTTGTGACTCTAGGCTTTTATTGGAGCTTTAGCGGGGAGAGCTTTAGTTTTGAGGTTAAATTATGGTTGGAGAGGACAAGAGCAGACAAAAGGCAAGGGGTACCACATTCAACCTGCAAGCTGGATGTGTAACAAGAATGATTTGGAAATACTGCAAAGAGCAAACTGATCCTGGTGGTAGTGTCAATAGCCTCCCCTGTGAGCACTAATTATATTATTACAGAAACAGACTAACACAAAACTAAAGCACAAAAACATACATTTAAGATCTGGCCAGATGCCAGAGTGCTCAAGGTACATTCTTCATACCAGCAATATGATATTGTGTCATTTGTTTTGCTGGACTGCTCGGGAGCACTAATGGTCAACTTGCATTCTGCCGTGGTCCACGCATAAAAATACAGAAGGCAAACACACCCAAGAGATCACTGCCTCACCAAACACTGCCTCCAAAGAGATCACACTGTACATGCAAGAGCAAAGGGGTACTGGCAGCCTAGGATGGTGTACCCCAGTGAGATGGCCATTTGCCTCCAGGTATCCATGGTCTGGCTGTTATTAAATCACAGGACTTTGAAAAGGGTTTTGAGGGAGAACAGCATGACTTTAATGATGTTTTCAGTAATATTGTCATGAAGGAAGCATACAGAGTTTTTAGTTATTTCTCTTTTTGCCTCCTCTTACTTTGTACCTACCACGTGAAACGTTCCAAATCAAACATACTGCAATGTATTGTAGAGAAAGAGCATCAATAGCTGCTTGTGAAAAAACAAGGAATTACAACCCATATATCAGCCCCTTGCTTAATGCTTCAAGTTTAAATAAATAGCGTCTTCCATTTCCTGAATTGTAAACAGCAAGTATTTGGTACTTAAGCAATTCACAAAACAAGGGAGGAAGGGAAAGAACACCCATTTTATTTTTGGTGGATCAGATGATGCTGGAGAACATGTTTGTGCATGTGAAGGGAATGGAGGGGCACAGGGCCAGAGCCACACGGAGGGGATTTGTATGCAATGGGAATAAATCTGTGCAAACGTGTAAGTGGAGCTGCAGAAGGAAATCTGCAGCCGCCTGAGCCAGGCAGTTGAATGGCAGAGAGGATGGAGGCTATTTGAATACTGATGTGGCCCTCACTTTCTTCCATTTCCATTAATGACATGCTCATCAAGGGCAAACAATGGGACCGGCTGCCTGCGCCTGTCACACTGTGTGGGTGCTGGGAATGCCAGGCTGTCATCCCGGGGCTGCATTTAGAGACCTGCACGCTAATAAGAAGTGCTCTGTGCCGTCAATGCAGACAGGTGCTTCCGAGGCTGGGACATGCTCCATTCCCTTCCCCTGAAACCCTCCTCTCCCGGCCCCATGACAGACACCATGAAATGCACAAATTAACAGCCCCATCATGTTGGGCTGCTGCTGCCTGCGGTGAAAGCAGAAAATCAAGTTGTCACCTAGGGTGCAGTGATAAAGCCACAGCCTCATTTCTCTGTTGGTGCCCTATAATAGCAAATGCCAGACAGCTGGATGGATTGGGAGGTTTTAGATTAGGGTCCTGATGCACTTTGGCCACTGAATTAGCAGTTGCTGTTTTCATGCAGATTATTTGTGTGCAAAGCAAACATCTGGAGAAAGCAAAGGCTCCAGGGTCAGATATTCAATGTTTCTTTCCCCTAATGAGGCAGAAATAACAGAAATTCTACACTGCTTTTGAAAAAAAAAATCATCTCCCTCATCAATGAAAAAGGAAAACCCTTCCTGGATTTGCTTTTAGAGACCTTCATAGCAAGTGCCTAAGGCTATGTTTGCAAGCATTTATGCACAGACAAACTGAACAAGAATCTCAAACCTAGATGTGTGCCTAATTTTACAGTGAAAGTGGTTGGAGAGAAGTCACAGCAGGTCTCTCTGGGAAGGAAAAAGGAAAGGTGAACTCTCTGAAGTAATTTCATTTCCCTAGTGCAGCATGGCCCTTTGTCAGCAGGTTGTTCCCACAGCCATCCAACACCCACTGCAATAAAGAGTTTGGCCATTTTCACACGAGTGGCTCAGCCAGAGTTGAGAATTGATGTCCAGAGCTCAGGATCCAAAGAGGGGCCAGAGCCACCCTGAAAATCCAATTGTCTCCTCACAAAGGCAGGTATATGAACTTCTGACTGAAAACCAAATCCAAAATGGAAGCAAAGACAGCCATGGACAAGGAAAGGGGTGGTGGACAGAGGCTGTCACACAGACATTTGCCCCACAGCAGGCACTGCACCAGTGGTAAGGAACAGAGGGGCCTGAGCCCTTCAGACTCCAAGGAGTTTAATGACATAACGGCCTGAGAACTTCCATATAAAACAGAAAGAGCAACTAACGAAACTTACAACATAAAACCCCCCTCCTGTCATTTTTATAGTAATAGTAAAACACTTTATTGAATTTATGAGCTACATAATGACTATGAAGAATGTAACTTGAATTAGAACCAACTCAGAAGTATAATATCAACTATAAACCCTTTTCTATTACCCCATCTCTTTATCATCATCCTATCTGGCTCTTTTTAAACCAAGGAATATTGCTTTCTTCAAAATTTAGTCTGAGATCCATCTCTTAACTTCTCAATAAATCAGGAAAACCCCAAGCATCTGTAACAGACACAGAGCCAAAAAAATCAAGGCATGGCCCAAGTACAGATTTTATAGCTAGAATTAGGAAATTATTGAAAAACCAGAAAAAGGAAACAACATTTCTGTGGAGACTGTGCCTGGGAAGGCAAGGAAGAGCATCCTGAGCCCTGAAGGTTTTGGTTGTGAAGCTGTGTATCAAGACATAGCACAGCATTATTAGGTAGTTCAGGCCCCAAAATGCAAGTCATCAGCACAGACCTTTGAAACAAAAGCACAACTCCACAACTCAATCCCTGAGCATTCTGGAAGTCCATTTAGGAGCAGAAGCATTAGCAAGACTTCGCAGCACCCTCTCTGGAGCCCTTTCATACCCAGGGTTTGACATGAACGATAAAGTCTGAGTAAAGCTGGGGAATGCATTGAGCAGCTGTTTATATCCAGCTCCATTATTTTTGCAGAGGAGTTTGTAAATGAATGATTGTGGGGGAGGGAAATGTACGTAACACAGCTAAAGCAGCATGTTTTACTGTGTTTTCTGATTCCATTTTACTTCTTTAGTCTCTCTGGTCCCCGAGGATTTTTCTGAAGGGCCGATAAAATAAAATGGGTGAAACAAAGCCATAAGCCAGTTAAGTCTGAAAGACATGTCATCTCATCTAAAAAGAAGAAACGGACCATTTCCATGCCTAGGGCTGACAGCAACGCCTGAGCTAGCAATAGCGCTATTCCATTTGATTTATAGAATAATGGGGTGACAAATGATGACAAAAATAAACTTTTACTGCACTGAACTGCTCCTTTATTTATGAAATTTGGCCAAGTAGTGAAATCTTTTATCTGCAAGTTGTAACACGGAGTGGAAACGAGCGATTATGGTGTGGTAATAGTAATCCAGTGATGGAGGCCGAGTCAGTTGGAAATGGATTGAGGTAAAATAACTACCGCACCATGATAAATGTGAACAGCGCTTTGCTGACAGATGATCTAACAGGTGTTCATAACAACTATATAAGAGGATTTATTTATGACTAGCCACAGCCGCAGCACTGTAAATCAACTCCAGCAGCTGCACACCACTGAAACCAAGTCCCTGATGGAGGAACGGTGCAAGAACCCAAAAGAACACAATTCACTCCAGAATCTTAATCATCAAATAACGTGGGGTTTTTTCCAGCAATTACACCACAGTGCAGAAATCAAAATGACTTTCAATTACATGAAGCTGAGCCACCAACTAACTTTGCCCAAGCCCAGGCACTGGCAGAGGCCCACAGATCCATATGAAGCAGAACAATTAATTTTGGACTCGGTATCAAAGTGGTGTCTTTTTTGTTTTCTGGTAAAAGTAACCACTTTGGTGCTGTTCTAGCATAGCACTGACACACACAAAGTAAGCACAAGAGAAAAAGAATGGGAGTACACTTTGCCTTCCCACAGTGCTTTCCTTCCTAGCTGTGTCAAATCCAAATATCTGTAGGGCTACACTCCTAATTAATTTCATCAATGAAATTATTGGATCACCAAAATTAGCTCCAGATCCCACCAAAACATATATGTCTAGCAGAAAAGCTGTCTTTTCTAGGAGACACAGTTTCTATGCTGTCTCGTAGAAAAGGTTATGAGGTTTTTAAGCCCAAATGATCCTTCTGTTTTGCTTTACAGGATACATCTGCAAACATACAGAAAGACAGCTGAGGGAGGAATTACTGGTACCAGGTGGGATGGGTTCCTGTTTTCTTAAAAGTATTGAAAAAAGTCTAAAGAAATAACTGGACTGATGTCTCTTCCTTCTCTTCTACCTCCTTCACAACTGACATTTTGGAGTCATACCATTCACTTTCCAAGCTGGTTTCAGTAAGTGCTGGCACACTGTGCACTGCTGGTGCCTGCAGAGAGCAATTAGGTGCCTAAAAGTCCTCACACAAATATACAAAATTGAGTAAAACCAAAATGAAAATTATAGGAGATTATAGATTCTACAGGGCCAAATTATTCCACGTGTTAAACACCATCTGCAAAGAGAGGGAAGTGCCCCACTGCAGCAAGGTGCCCTGTTATATACAGGCAATTTCCTAGAGACCTTTTAGGAGACCAGAGGGTCTGCAGTGACCCAGGGCAGAGCCAGCTGCCCCCTGTGGACCTGCAGCTGGGTCTGCCAGGGTCTCCAAGAGTGGCAGCTGTCACAACAGGGAGCCCTTCTCAGCCTAGAACTCCCCCCAGCAGATGTGTTACAGAAGGAAAAGAGCTGATGCTGCCTCTCTGAAGGGTCCTGTCTCCCCTGCACCCCCCTTGCCTGCTGTGTTCCAATGCTGGGCTTAGGGTGCTGCTTCAGCCCAAGCCCTGGGTGTCCCAAGGCACGGGTGGAGCTCTGCAGGGTGGCTGGAAGCACCAGGGTGCTCCCTCACCTCCCACCACTCGCTGTGCCTGGCAGCTGAACCCCTGCCAGTCGTGGCTGCTACAAGAGAAGGTTTTCCACCACCTCCCACCATGTATCCAGAGCCCACCAGTGTTTTCACAGGATGGGAAGGTGTCCAGGACCCAAGTGTGCCAAGAGCTCTTGCTCTTTTCTGAACACAAAATGCGAACTGTCAGCTGGTTTGGCAAGGCTTGGTCTAAATCCTTCCCATCAAGGAGGAAAAACAGGCCTGAGTGGAGCCAGAGAGGTGTATGAAGGTGTGGATGGCAACTCACAACACATATGCTCCATGAGATGGTGCTAAGGGCAGAAGATCTTCCCTCTTCTCTGAAAGCCATGACTGGAAAGGTGGCAAAGGAGGAGGCGACTCACCAGGAGCAGGATGAGAGCAGGCCAATACCTGGAGAGGACTGGAAAGGCAGTGGTGGAAGCCAGCAAAACTAATTTTTGTTCTCTCTCCTGCACGTGTACGATGGAAAAAAAGAAGTTTAGAATAATACTGCTTCTCAAGATCATAAAATCAGAATGTTTTGTGCTGGAAGGGACCTTAAAGATCATCTAGTTCCAACTGCCCTGCTAAGGGCAGGGATGTCACTAGACCAGGCTGCCCAGGGCCCCATCCAATCTGCCCATGAACGCTGTGAGACTGGAAATGCAGTGGCATCCACAGTCTCTTTCTCTTCCAAACAGGTTTCCTGGACTGTATCTAAAAGCACAACTATACCAGCTAGAGATGAAGACAGCAGAATTACTGCTTTTATCACAAAGGATCATGTACAAAGGCTCCTATCAGCAATCAAACCACATGAGTAAACATAGCAAAGCATGGCTTATGCATAACAAAACATTTGATATAAATGTTAAACAAGTGTAAACTTCATGCTAAAACAAACAGGAAAGTATGGAAGGAGAGAAAAATAAACTGCCAGAAAAAGAACAGGACAGAGTCCAATCCTCATATACTTGTTTCAGGCACACACAGAAAGTCAGATGAGGGCTTGGTATGATTTAATTTAGTGTATATTGCTTACCAGAATCCATGTTAGGACATTTAAGTGCTAAGTTAAAATTAATTCCAGCATGCTAGATATAGTAGACAAAACTAGGCAGTTCAGTAATTGAATAATTTAAAAAAAATTAACATAACTTATGGCAATGGACCATTGCAAAGCAGAGTGCACAAAAGGATTTCATCTTATCACTAAATATCAGCAATTAGCCCAAAGGTTTAGATGAAGGGAATTTAGAGACCTTGGGTTTTGTATCCTAATGTATATCTGTATATTTCTTTGCTGATGCATACTTGCAGGTTTTTTCCACTTTTAGTAAGCATCATACTATCTTGTGACAGTAGATGACCAGAACTTAAGTACATGTTGGGTTTAAAAAACGGGGGAAATAAAGTAAATGCCTTCCTCCAATTTAAATATATTGCTTGGGAAATGTTGCAAAATGTCACCTTGTTCCTGAGTTAGTAGAAAAGATCATCAGGAAAGCTCAATTTATCTTTTCTAGGTAATTCATTATTTCTTATACTGTATCATGTCCCTGTTCTAAAAACACTTTGATTATTTCCACTATCCTTTCATGTACTATTCTATTTATATCTTTCATTATTTTGTCTCTAGCTCCAGACCCATTTTTATTTCTGCTATTTTTCTTTGGAAATTAATTATTAGAATTAAAGCAGTGTACGAAGGGAAAAATACATTATCCTTCTATACAACATCATAAAATGTCAAAGGAAAATAAGCAGAAATAGTATGTTATTTTTACTGTCATGCATCAAGCCTACGTTTATATTCTGCCATCAACAGCAACAAAACAATTTCTCCTAGCATCCTATTCTTTAAAAATGGTTTATTTTGGTAGTAACTGAATTTGGAAGTTTAGTTGTTAAAAAGGAAAAAATTAAGAAACCCCTTACCCTTCACTAAGGAGAACATGTGTGTTTCTGTAGAAACAAGCAGGCAGCAAAGCAAAGGTAATCAATCTCTCACTATGCAGAAACTTTCTTACCTGTTTGTCCTTGCTCTTGCTGAATAATTCTTCAATTCAGACTTGCCAGCACTAGTCTTATAGCTTGTAGCAGACCACAATAATTCTGTAGTCTTTTTGAGGTTCAGTATCTTCAGCATGATGAAAGTTCATAAAATTAGACCCCAATTTCTCTTTACGGTAATGCATGTGAGTTGGTAGTTGTTACTGTTTTTCCTGTTTCTGAATGTTCTGTTGCACTTGAAACCTTCCTAATTTAAGTAAATAACTCTCACCTCCCATTCCTTAAACTAGACCATGATACAATTGCTAGCCATCCTAGCAAAGCCCAGCTCAGCAGTCCTGCAGTGCCATGCCTCAGCCGTGCTCCTGTGTCCCAAGCTGTGCACACAGGTGTGTCCAAGTGTGCCCAGGCCTGGGTACCTGCTGAAGCCAGCTCCTGACTGATTATCCTGCCACAGAGGTAGGAGCTGCTGGTACCTGGTACAAGCAAATCCAAAGTGAAAATTCACTCCAAAGTGAATTTTAGCTTGCAATTTAGACTAGGCATCAACCTTTAATATGCCTCCACAAATTATTAAAAGAATGGAAGAAGTGAGGACAAATTATATATAGACAATCTAAGAAACTATTAACTACTGATATTGAATTATGACTGTGCAACTTCCAATGTTAGTGTAAGACAGGTACACATGCTTTTGTTTAGATTCCTCAAGAGCTGAGCTTTAATACATAAAGAAATGTATGGCTATATAAATATCTACCCTTAAATAAACTTTATCTCCAAATTACTATTTCAGGAAAGCAGCACGAACTTTCAAATCACAATATCATGCTGGCCTGACAGTCACAAGAGGTAAGGCTGCCTACCAGGGACTGAGATCCATGATGCTGCCAAGAGGGTAGCCAAACTTGGGAGCACGAGTATGGACTATTGCCTGCTATTACTTTCTCATGTGGATAAAAATGATACCACAAGCCAAAAAATAGGCAGAAGAGCTCTCCCAGAAGAATACCCATGAGCAGGCAGAAAGCCTGTGTCAGAAATCAGAGACCGAGACAGCAAAGGGAACCCTGTGTCTGCTGCAGCTGCCTGGCCAAGGGGAGCCCGTGACCAAACCTTCCTGCCCCAGCCACAGGAGGATTTGTCCCCACAGGGTCTTGGCCTGCAGGGGAACTCAACCACCCCAGCAGCTGTGGGGAAAGCGGCTTGGAGGGCTGTGGGCAATCCAGGAGACTCCTGGAATGTGTGGAGGATAACTTCCTGACCCAGGTGATGGACACCCTGCCAGAGGGAATGTCTTACAGGACCTGATGGGCACCAGGGCGAGTGAGCTGGCTGGGACTGCAAGGCTGGAGGCAGCCTGGGCTGCAGGGATCAAGCCTTGGTGCAGTGCAGTCCTGGGGGACAGGGCTTGGGTAAGGAGTAAAAGTCTGGCTCTTGAACTTTGGGAAAGCAGCCTCACAGTTCTTGGGAACCTGGTCAGTGGGATCCCCTGACAGACTGCCCTCAGGGACAAGGCAGCAGAAGAGAGCTGGCAAATCTTTCAGGAGCTCTTCCACAGAGTGCAAGAGCTGGCAATGCCCAGGAGCAAGAAATCAGACAAGGAGGGCAAGAAATGGCATGGCTGAGCAGGAACTTGCTGGTCAAAATGAAGGGAAAGAAGCAAAGGCACAGGCAGTGGAAAGCAGGACAGGTAACGTAGGAAGAGCTCAGAGATGAAGCACAGTTGTGTAGGGAGGGTGTTGAGAAAGGCCAAGGTGACAAAACTGGAACTGAAGCTGGCAAGGGGCACAAAGGATAACGGGAAGGACTTCTACAGGCATGTTAACCAGAAAAGGAAGGTCAAAGAAGGGCTACCCCCTCTGATAAACAGCACTGGAACACTGGAGAAGTGGTAACAATAGACAAAAGCTGAGGTACTTAAGAACTTTTGCCTTAGTCTTCAATGGAGAGCTCTTCCCACACCTCTTGACTGGATGGATAACAGGATGAGGACTGGGAGAGCAAAGTCCCTCCCACTGTAAGAGACAGTGAGGTTGGTGAGCACCTGAGGAACCTGAATGAACCCAAGGAGATGCATCCCAGAGTCCAGAGGGAACTGGCTGATACAGCTGCCAAGCCCTTCTCCCTAACATTTGAAAAGTCCCTGCACTCAGGGCAAGTCCCAGGTGACTTCCCAGGAAAAGGGAAACTTGGTAACCATTTCTAGGAAGGGCAGGAAGTGGGACCCCGGGAACTACTGACCTGTCAGCCTGGCTTCTGGGGCTGGGAAGGTGATGGAACAGATCCTCCTGGAGGCTGTGCTAAAGCACATGGAGGACAGGCAGGTGATTTGGGACAGCCAGCCAGGCTGCAGGAAAGGCAAGTCCTGTGTGACCAAGCCAGTGGCTTTCTATGATGGGGCGATTGCATCAGTGGGTGAGGGAAGGGTTACAGGTACCATGTTCCTGGACTTCTCTAAAGCCTTTGACATGGTGCCCCACAATATCCTCTCCAAATCAGAGAGAGGGATTTGATGGGTGAATGGTTAGCTGGATTAGGAGTTGTTTGGAGGGTTGTATCCAGAGGGTCATGGCCAATGGCTCAGTCCCAATGGACATCAGTGACGAGTGGTGTCCCTCTGGGGTCTGTACTGGGACCAGTCTGACTCAGTATCTTCATTAATGACACAGACAAAAGGATCAAGTGCACCCTCAGTAAATTTGCAGATGACACCAAGCTGAGTGCACCTGTTGCCATCCAGAGGGACATGGACAAGCTCTAGATAGAGCACATCAGAATCTTACAGGGTTCAACAAGGCCAAGTGCAGGGTGCTGCACCTGGGTCAGCACCTGGTATCAGCCCTGGTACCAGCCCAGGCTGGGCATGCACAGATCACAGCAGCCCTGCCCAGAAGGACCTGGGGGTGCTGCTGGCTGAGAGGCTGCACATGACCCAGCCATGGCACTGCCAGCCCAGAGAGCCAAACGTGTCCTGGGCTGCAGCCACAGCCCGTGGGCAGCAGGGCAGGGAGGGGATTCTGCCCCTCTGCTCTGCTCTGCTCAGAGCCCACCTGCAGGGCTGTACCAGCTCTGGGGTCCAGCACAGAAGGACAGGGACCTGCTGCAGTGAGTCCAGAGGAGGACACAGAGATGGTCAGAGGGATGGAGAAGAGAGAAAAGGCTGAGAGATTTGGGATTGCTCAGTCTGGAAAAGAGAAGGCAAGACTATTTACAGTGGCATGTAGAGACACGACAAGGGGGAATGGGTTTGAATTGAAAGACAGTAGGTTTACCTCAGATATTAGGAAGGAAATCTTCAGTGTGAGGGTGGTGGAACACAAGTTGCCCGGCACAACTGTGTGTGCCCCATCGCTGCAAGTGTTCAAAGCCATGTTCAATAGGGCTCTGAAGAACCTGGTCTAGTGAAATGTGTCCTGTTCCATGGCAAGTGGGTTGGGACTCGATGAACTTCAGGGTGCCCTTCCAACCCAAACCACTCTATGATCAGCCAAAGACCTGTACCAAGAGTTATTGAACCACTTGAGTGCTGAAAAATATAAATTTCTACCAGAAACTCCCCAACTGCTCTAATTACACATGTTCTGGGCTTCTCTGCTAAATGCATTAAATACTCTAAGGAGGCAGAAAATACTCAGCAGTGTGTGTGACTTACACAGCATTAATGTGCTTTTCTTTGATTTATACAGTGGTATGAGAAGCAATTCTTGTTTGCTTTGTCCTTTACAATCACAGCCAAAGCTTTTGTATTTCAGTCTTTTCTCAGGATGCATGTTTCTGCACCTTTCCCTCACCATCTCACTGGGTCTTAGTATTAAAGATTATCTACAGATCAATCTGCAGTTTCCCTGAGACAGCAGTAGTTTCTACAACAATTCGTTTTTCATCTGTTTAAATATGTTTTACACCACAGTTGAAAAGTAATTCAATACTTATTGCAGGATTAGGACTTCAGAAAAATAATGTGAATGTTGATTAAGAACGTGTACCTTTCTCTTGAGGGTCTAAGATTCTTGTTTCTTTTGGGATGCTAGAGCAACCTCTAGAATACATTTCTCACAGAAGCACAAGATAAATGCCTTAAAAACCTAACCCCTCCTTAGCATTTACTAATAAGCTCTGCTTCACATTGGAGTCTCTTTTTAGTTTTACTACATTTTAACAGAAAATTTCAGAAGAATTCAGTGTGAAGTAGTGCAACAATTTTGAAAAAAGCAGCATTTTGTATCACTCCAAACTAAAACAGCACTGGTTGGGCATCTAAGGACCATGCAAAGGTCCTGGTGACAGAGGAAGGTTACACTTACTCGAGTATCTTCTCTTTAGCAGAGCCATGAGTTACTAGGAAAAAATATTTTGGAAGTGACTAGAATTGATAAGAAATGAAAATGCTCAGCATCTTCTGTCCTGCCATGTAACCAGAATGTGAAGAGAAGGTCAAAATCACTGACCTGACAAAATCACTGACCTGTACCAAGAAAATTTGGTACACCAACTGGTGCAAGGCTATTGGTCTTCTCCAGCTTAGTTCAGTGGATACAGCTATGAATTTCTCTTTGCCTCAAGCCCTGGTTTATACAAAGCTGGGAAATGTTTTAATCTAGTTTAAAAAAGAAATTTGAAATAAAGCTGAACTATTCATTAAGCTAGATGACAGTATTTGCCAGAACAGTCTAATAATCAGTATTTAATTTAATACTCATCTGAACAATTCAATCAGCATTTTATGAGTAGGCCAATTTGAAAATAGGCAGTTTCTGGCTTTGTTTTTTGACAGAAATGTAACCATATAGCAGGCAATTACCATAGGAGCACAAACACTAGCTACTTTTGCAAGAACAGTTTGCTGATGCATACGTAGTGCCCACCTCATTTGTATTTACTTTGGTTAACCAGGTATATACAATACCAGCATGTCTGTTAACAATTTTCTACCAAAACAAGAAAGAGGGAGCCTCTGTTCATAAGAACTACTTTATTAGCATCTTAAAATATTTAAGAAAATGACAGTAGGTAGGAACAATGCTCTAAACAGACAAGTTCAGGTTCACAAGCCTTTCCAGAAAACAAACACCATTTTGCTGTATTTAATGTGTTTTCACACTTACACTGAAATTCTCTCTGAACCACATACTTGTTGTGGTTGTTGCTGAAACCCAGCTGCCATTTGAACTCAGCTTTCAAGCAGTGTGATTTCCCTGGAACTTTATTACCTAGAATTTGTCCACTATGGAGGGGGAGCAGAAACTGATGGGGAGGGAAGGTAGTGGGGGAAGGGAAGAGTGAGGGAAGGACTGGGGTAGAACAAATGGGAAATACATTTAAAAGCACAGATAACTGACAGTAAAATACATGTTCTTTGGTTAGCAAGCAGAAAAAGAAGGGAAGGACTTGCATACATGATAGATACGCACTAGCATTCTAAAGCAGAAGACAAGAATGTCAAGAGTGTATTCTTTCCCCACTGCCAGATGGAAGGGCTATTATTATAAATGAAAGGCAGCAGTAGTGGATGCCAGGCACTTTTGTTGTGTGCCAGATTCTGAAGTCCAGATGTAAGCAGGTTACCCCTGGGACAGGACAGGCTTCAGCTCCCGCAGCAGAACAGAACCAATCACAGTTTTCTCAGTGTTTATGATGAGCTGTGCTGTAGAGCTCTCCTTCAGCTCCACTGTGACTAGCACCAGTGACCCACTGTGCACAGTCTTAGCTGCAAACCTGGAGGAAAAACAAAAAAAGAATAGAGAAAAATCACCGAGGATCTTAAGGTCAAAGCCTGCTAATGTTTCTTTAACTCTGCGAGAGTTAAAGGAGCTCAAATATAATAAAATACTTCTAAATTCATTAATGTATTTCAGGGGATAAACCATAAAACCTCTCATAAATTCTTCAAACACAATTTATGTAAATATTTTTCGTATTTTAGAAGGGCAAAGAAGTATCATGCAAAATTTTGTACTTAGTAGAACAAACTAAATCTTATTCAAATATTTTTTCAAGTAAGTATTGATTCTTCAATTCATCTATAGTATTCATACACACTAACAACCTAACTGCAGCTGTATAGAATTTTCCAAGGATTTTCATTATTTGGTGCCCCAAAGACAATACAACTATGTTAAATGTAGTAGAATATACACAAAAAAAGCCAAACTGTTGTTCTTTCTGAAACGTGTCTCCTCCTGTAATCCCAGAGATGAATTCAAACAAAAATAAATCAAAATTATAAACATATAAAATGATCAGTTTGAAATGGCAGTAATAGCAGGACAGTTATTCTATCTGTGAATTTATCTTCAGAACCATAAAAATCTGGCCAATATTTTTAAACATTTTATAATTGTTAAAAATCCTACAAAGGAGATGAAAAACTACTAAGCAATCAGACAGACCAAAGTTAGGACTAACGCACCATTACTAAATTCCAAGACATGAAGAACCCACTAATTACACGGAATTAAAAGCAAAACTAGCCTTTTAAGCACCACAATTGACTGAAAAGCCATTTTAGGCACAATGAACTTCTGTCAATCCTGTTAATTCGTTCCGTGGGCACAGCCAGGCCCCAGAGACAGGAAGCAAGAGGTTGGCAACAGCGTCCATCTTTCCATCCTCCACAAGGAGCACAACACGCTTCTCCCTCTTCCCTCCCCGCCCTTCCTGGTTACTTCTCCACAACAAAGTTGCTGCACATGGGCTTTTGAAAACACTAACAAGTGTAGAGCAGGTCTGTGACCCTGTCTGACCCCACTTTGCAGGGCCAATCTCCTCTCCTCTTTCTGAATGACACGTGTCTGAATCAGAGCCATCTGCCTCAATTTGCGCAACATCTTCAGTCACAATAGGACCCAGTTAGCCCTGACAACAGCTCACAATACAGAAAAATCAAACTGCTGCGCTGACAGCACGCTGTGGGCTATTCAAGAGCAAACCAACTGGTCAGTGTCTCCTGCCTGACAATCAGCATGGGCCTTGCAAAGCGCCTACCCGAGCCCTTGGGGATCTGTTTAATTACCATCAACATAAAGGAGGGAGTTTATCGGGAGATACTCAAAAAACTTCACTCCAGACTTAATTAAAATATTAGCCACTTAAGCAGGAAGCAGGTTCTCTTTAAACGAGAAGTAATTTCTGTCTTTATTTTTTTTCCTTTTTAAACTAAGCATATCAAAATCTCATAACACATTATACTAATTAAGGAAACATGGGACACTTTTCTAATGTCACCCATCACAGGTCAATCTATTTCTTTTGTCTGGATTACAGATACATTCAAAGACCTCTCTTTTTAATAGGGGGTTATAAAACAGTATTACTAGTACAAAAATTACCTACTTAGCTAGTTACATCAATGATTCCATCTATTTATGCTGCAATGTAGAAGATGACTATTTCTCTTGTTGACTTCGACAGGGGGATAATTATAGAAACAATAGTCTTATTAGTCACTTTATTTACTTAACAGTTGTGTCTTGGGACAACACAGAGAAGCAGATTATCTCTGAGTATGCACATAAATAGGTTGCTAGTTGGCACTCCTGCTGTGCTTCCTAGCCCCGAGGCTTGATTTTACCCTCTTTTATCAAAAGCTGAAAGTGATACAAAGTCAGCGTTCTGGGAGAGCCAAGGTGGTCCAAAGCATGAGAGATTAGTTTTGTGCTGATATTTCTACACGTGAATTTGCAAAATCACTTAGGGGATCAATAGAGCTTTTCCATAGCCCTGGACAAAAAACATAAAATCAATAAAATGTGAGTTTGCATGCGTTTTGCAAGATGGAAAGGGCCTGATGCTCAGATAATTTTACACAAAGTGTTAATATGCATAACTAGCAGCAGCTAATCAGCTTCTATCAATGGTCACCGATATGGGATCAGGAATTGCTCAGTGAAGGAAGAATTGGACTGCAACAGGAAGACTTATTTCACCATTAAAAAGCATGTGTAGAAGAGAACCACCCAGTAGGTTTACAGCTTCTTTTGAACTTTGGAACCCAAAATCTGTTCCTTAGAAATAGGGAATATAATCTAGTTTCTAAGGAGAGTTATCAATACACTTGTATAATCTTTAAAACTGAATATAGTTATAACAGGATGAAGCAGTAGGCACTAGCAGCAACACTGATCTGTCAGTTATTTAGAAGTTTTAAATACAGTCATTGAAAGATTTAGTTAATAGCTGTTTTTTCAACTAAATACATGCTATTGCATTTATATGCTAACTCTTACCAAAACCCTTGAGGATTTTCTAAAAGGTGTGTTGTGCTCAACTAAATACCTAGAAAAGCCTAGAAAACCATTTTAAAAAATCTCTCATCAGCAAGAAATTAATCACCAATAACATGTGTTCACTCTTAGTGAGAAACTTATCTTCTCCATAAGGTCAGTAATAATTTTTCACTTTGTAGGTGAGAATTTGAATTAAAAACAAACAAAAATCCCCAAACCAAACTAAACCAAAAAACCCCAATATACCAATAAGAAATCATTGACTTTAATAAGCCTTGAAGACTGCACTGTGATACATTTAAATCTGGGATGTACATTGACTGATTGTGTTTCCAAAAGAATGAATTTGTCCTGTGGACAACTCTTAAGGTAAGACATGTATCATGAGCATGACTGTGTTGCAACAAAGGATGCATCTGTAAATAGAAAAAAATCCCAAACAAACAACCAAAACAAACCCCAAAAACCCAAAGCAAATGAGAATATATCCCAAAAACAGAACCAAGTATTTACTAATAGCTTCAAGATGGCTGTTTCTGCTATGATGCAGTATTTAATTCTGTGATGATATTGATTCTGAACCTGATTTTACACCATTAAAATATTCAGGAACATTTGCAGCTGTTAATATTTTTCACATTTAAAAAAATCAAGACAGATTAGAATGAAACAATGTGATAAATATTTGCATATTCTGAATGTTTACATTTTTTTAAAGAAAGAATGTTAAATATTCTGAGCATATATGAGATGCAAAAAAAAAAAAAAGAAGGAGTTAATACATTATTTTTATATAAATATAGTACCTATCAGTGGATAAGGAAATATATATTAA
Source organism: Prinia subflava (assembly GCF_021018805.1). NCBI lineage: Eukaryota > Metazoa > Chordata > Aves > Passeriformes > Cisticolidae > Prinia > Prinia subflava. The sequence goes on along the minus strand of NC_086283.1, from coordinate 96,881,110 downwards.
GATTCAAATTCAACACCAATAAAATACTATATATTTTTAGAAAGTATGTTGGTCTTTCAGGAGTTAAAAATAAAGTACATAGTCTTGGTCACTTCCCATAAAATTAAATTTGTTCACAATAACCATACAGAAAAATCTAATTTATAGTTGATACAAAGAGAAAAACACAGAGCATCAGACACTACAGTGTGACAGCATTTGCCAAACACTGACTTTGCAATGATGACTAGTCTGAATACAGACTCGCAGTAGTTTTCTCTTTTTTTTGTAGACAAAATATAGCTACCATAAGGGGATGCATTTTTATGGGGAAAGGTTATGAAAATTTCATGGCAGTGAATATACAGCAGCAGACTAACTCACTTAAAATCTGCTCTTTAAAATTCAACATTTGAGAAAGTAAATTTACACCTGAACACTCGCTGTCGGGATATTTACAGCAGAGCAGGGTTCGTTACGCATAATTCGACAGCATTAAAACACACTCTCTCCTGGCCGGTGCTTTTCCTCCTCTTTGACTTTCCTCTTCAAGCTAAATTTTCTTCTTTTTCTGTTCTACTGCTTACCACAAAGAGTGACAATGGCCCATGGAGGCTAAAACTTTTTTTTTCCACCACCCTTTCTTTAAATCTTGTACATGAAGCCTTCAATTACTGCCTGCTGAAGCAGACAGAATCCTATTAGTAAGGAAGACAATCAGAAGATGCAATGCCCTGCCCTAGCTGTAGAAAAATAATTAGTCCAAAGCTGACAAATGTGTAATCAAGTTATGCAATGAATATATTCAAAGGGGAAAAAATAGTGCTGTGAATTAGTCTTTAATTTGTAAATATAAGAATGAATAACTACAAAGGACCTTTCAGCATGTCAACTGGTCAACAAAGATACTTACAGTTTCAGTACTCTGAATCTTCCTATTGCTGTGCTATGTACAGATTTACCTTTATAAATATCAACTCATCTAAACTGGCTAAATTACGAATTTACTTGTATTCATTCTCTGAGTAAGCCTTAGAACATGAAAAAGGAAATATTTGGGTATTAGTTCTGACCTGGAGATAGAGAAAGCTTAACACTAAAACTGTAAGCACAAATACACTCACAAAAAGAGGGAATTTAATCTGGTGATTTTAACATTGGTTACTACTAATAAAATTTGATTACTATTCACCTTAAAAATCATATTATGATAACGTGACTTTCTTTTTCCAGCATATTTAATGTAACTTTAACACTATCTTTGAACAAATTGTTCAAAATACCTAATTCATTGAAATAATAGGTGATTAAAAATTATCTATTTTTTCAGGGGATATAAACTAACAAAATTGTAAAATAAATTGCAATTGAATGTACATATTTTTACCATGTTTATTTGTATTGCCAAAATAGATTTTGAGTCTGTCCTCAGTTTCCAGTGAGCAGCTGCACTCTACCTCTAACAAAAATGCAGAATTGCAAGTGAGTAATCTGAACTTACTGTCCAATTCATAGCATTACTCCACATGTTCAAAAACATGCTGCATGAACTTTTTATCATCTTCCAAATTTATCATTAGTTTAAAAATATCAGCATTTTTATATGTAGGTATTTATATCTCCTCCCCAAAATTTCAATGAGGTAAAAGCTTGAATCAAAATATTTGGTCCTCCCACCTAGAAAATTCTAATTGTAATACTTTATCTATTTTGTTTTCTCATATACTTTACTCTTTTTTTTCCTATAGAATTGGGCATTTAATATGATACATGCTTGAGAATTATACTCAGTCTATTTTTAAAACGGGCTATAAATTTTAATTTGCAGGAAAATTGTTTAATTTCAAGAAAGCAGATTACCTTATAGAAAGATATTAAAATATTAAATACTTAGAGATCTTTACAATCAAAGACAGTCTTCTGCTCAGTTAGTTCTTCAAGTGTTAAGCATTTTCTGTTTAAATAACTAGCTCAAAAGGCTCCTGTTTGTTTTTCAAAGAAAATGCTGCACATATTTATCACTTTATACCATTCAGATACAAAAGCAGTGCTGTCCCCTAGTGGACAGCAAATAAGCCAGGCTAGAACAATCTATTTTGATTAACTGCATATCTAAAATGACTCACTCATATACTTTAAATGTTAAGACCACATTTAATTTCCTAAAGTTATTTTAAAATTTTGCAATTTGCATATAAGCTGCTTATTACAATAATATATCTACAGTATTAAGGGCATTAAAATGAATCTGTGTGAAGACATTCTCTTGATCAAGTATTTTGCACCAGTTAATTAAAATCTTCATATGATGATAACACATGAAAATAGTATTAATATACACAGGGCCCTTTTGTTAGCAGAGAGAAAATTTCAAGGTTTTGGAACACTAGGATTTGATTAAGTATTTGATTAGGCTTGATTAAAGAATAATTATAATAGGAAGAATAATACGAGGAACTACAGAATGAATACTTTCATACTTATAAAATTCAGTTTCCCTCTATTAATAGAAGTATTAACCTAAGAATAGTTACTAACCAGCAAGAGCAAGACTTCTAGTCCTGCCTGTTTAAAGAAGTATAAATGGCTTGCCTAGCTGGGCTTCTTTTTTTTTTTTTTTTTTTTTTTTTTTTAAGAAAACAAAACAAAACCAAAAGCCCCAAAACAGAAAGCTGGAATTACTTCCATCATAAAACAACAAAACGTTAAGAGAACTTCTGGCTACAATAAAGGCTGAAATAACTGTGGACATGGATATACTATTCCATTTAAAATTCTGTCTCCTACAGGTAAAAGACTACCAGAGAAGCTGTTTTGCCTAGGTTATTTACCTCTCTAATTAATTCCTACTTGAGAGATTAGGAAGCAAAATCAAAGCTGCATGCCTGTTACAAGTTTATTTACACAGCTACCCACTGAAACTTCCTGGAGGAGCAGAAAAGGAAGACTGAGCCCCACAGCTAAGGAACTACAGGTCATCAAAGGAGCTACTTAGCAGGAGCAGAGGTTGATTTCACTTCCTTGGAGCTCTCCACCAGGCTAATTGCTTAGTAAAAATCCTCAGAACAGGTGTGCTTGCACACAGACCAGGAAAGGCCTTTAAAAAAGTCTTTGTGGATTTATAGACCTGTTTATCAGCTACTGACAACATATACTTGGATTCAAGTGAATAACTATAAAGAATTTTTATTTCTCAGAAATTTATGCATGGTGTTTATCCTCCAAAGATGGTTATTTTCCTTTCCAGCAGACGTTCTGGAAGCAGATGCAGCTGTTAGATATGTTAAGCTGATGGGGTCTCATCACTAACTTTCTGCCTGAGAATTCTCCCAAATTTAGTGCAAATTGGAAGACAAAACACACAGAAGAATTTTCTCCACCCTTTTAGGTGGAGTTTGGCTCAATACAAATGCACCTACACACACTTGCAATTGCCTACCTTTTCTCCCCACATTAAGTGTTGCTGGATTAAAAAGATGTGGGGAGGATAACTGATTACTAAGCACGACATTCTCTGATAATCAAAATTGTCTGTAAACAAAACCCTCTTTCCTTTGAGAATCAGTCTGCCAATATACTATAAATGGGACATGACAGGTTGCAAAATGATAAAAAGGGGTGAATGCAACCAGACTGTCAGGCTGATGCATGGGGTGAGAAATAAAGGCTAGTGAAACAGGTCCTTGGATTTGTCCGTTTTCTGGATTTTAAACATTTTATGCAAGTTTCTGTATTTGGTCTTGTTTTCATATTATTTAGTGTATCAATTCTTACCCACAGCAGTGTTTTTACTGTCGTAATAAATTATTTATGCAGTATGTTTCTGATTTTGCTACAGGACAGCAATACAAGCCTCCACGAGACAGGTGGGCAATATTTTATATCTTGTTCAATAATTGCTTACTCAAGAAATCAGATAGTTAAGGGTACGCTAAGGAAAGGCATACAACATACAGCAAGCTCTGAAGTAACTACCATATCTACAAGTTTCAGTGAAGTGTCCTCAAAAATGTAGGTCTCAGAAGCTGCACAGTCACTGCACACACTGCTGTGCTTGAGCCAGTTAGACTTGCCCCAGCAATGAGCAGAAGTGCTGATTCATGTTCCTTTGTTTAAAACTTAGCTTGCTTGCTGCTAATCCAGGTGTCCACTATGACACCACACTAAGAGATGAGAATCCTCCCTCCCTCTGCAAGTCCTGGTCATGTCCAGAAAGAAGAGATGGCTGTTAGTACCACCACTTTTGTGACTGTAATGGAGATAGACATTAAAATCCCTGCTTTAAAATGTGAAATGGCTGTTCTGAAGCACTTCAGAGCTTCGTTGTTGAAAGAGATTTGATTTTCTCCAAAACCTCAGACTGTGCCATATTGGGTTGTTGAAATTACAGAATTGATCATGTGAAATTTGAGGACTGAAATTAATGCTGTCATGTGCCAATGCTGAGTGCATGTCAATGGTTACAGCTATCCTGATGAACTGTAGGATAGAGATATGTATGTGACACCATGCTTACTTTCTAATTCTGCTACTTCCTGTTTGCAATTGAGGATTCCTTCCAGAATACAACAGCAGCAACAGACTGCTGCAATGGACTATTAAATAAGTTGAGGTTGACTAAACTTCATTCTTCATTATCCATCCTGCTGGCTTCAGACTTTTATCTCACTGACTGATTGGGCAATGCACAGGTAGTCCTCAACAATGAAAAGAATGGGAAAGATGATCTATCTTGCACCATTTTTAGAGCCACAGCCACTGAAGTAAATAATATTCTGTAGTACAATGCATTCTATTTAAGAAATGCTTTGGGAAGGAGAAGATAGAGGGGTAGGCAGTTGAAGATGGCCTGATTCTCCATCTCATTGCACATTATACTCTGACACCAATGGGAGCACACAAGTATAAAACAAAATGAGAATGAAGAAGTAAATCCAGTTTGTGACCTTAACTCTGAACAGATTCTTCTGCCATATGCTGCTGCCAACACTTGAAAAGCTTTACACCGTATTTTTGTTGGTAGCATGAAAAAATGCCTTCTCTGTGTATTTCCATTACTTTTTTTCCTAGGCCATTTTAGCCTGAAACATCCCTCCTTTATGCATAGGGCCTTCAGCAACAGTAGACAATGTTTTGATACTTCTAGAAGATTGTAAGAGTGTTCAAGTCTTCATAAGATTCTAGTCTGCAACTCGCCTTTTCATTCTATCACCATCTGTTATCTTTTGCTATATTCAAAGTCAAGCAGATGATGACTACCTATACTGGTAGGAGATGAAAAGGTATAAAGCAGGAAGAGACCTGAGGAACTTTTAGAATATTTACCTGAGAAGAATAAGCAACACATGTTGAAAGCAATACTAGCATGAAGGGCATTTCTGGGTAAATAAGGCTTATGTCAGTTAAATAGAACATGACTGAAAATCTTGAATTGAATAATGTCTTCATCTCATCATATTTTGAAATAGAACAGCCTGGATTTCTTGTTTTTGTTATTATTGTATCTAAAGCAATAAATGTTACTGCCCAAGCAGAGACCAGGAGCTCAAGTGATGTTCCATAGAAGAATCAACTTTGAGGGTAAAAATGTCCTCCATTATGTACCCTCTTATTTTGAAGATAGAAAATTTCCTAACAGGCCTTCCCCACTGACAACAAACAGCAGACACACTTCAGCTGAAATGTACTTGTTCCCTAAAGGTAAATTCAGAGTGATTTAATTCCCCACAGTAACAAATACTTTTCTTTCAGTGTCTTTGTCTTCAGATATTCAGACTGAATATTGCCCTCAGTTGTGGTCTGAATCAAAGCACAGAAGCTTGGTGCCCTAGCTGACTCTTTGAAATCACTTTATCAGCATCAAGTAATAGTTTTTAGAACATTAAAAGAGCTATGGATATTCCAACAATTACTCTAATCAGTGTTGTAAAAAATATTTTAAGAAAAAAAGGACTCTTTTTTCTGAAGTTTTCATACTTAAGAAAACACATTTCCCGTTCAAGAAAATTTCTCCTTTGAAATGCATTTCACATTCTTGCTTTTAGTAGAGCCTTTTAAAAATGAAATAGTGTTTCCACTTATTAACAGAAGCAAGAAAGATCAATACGTAAAATAGCTAAATCCTATTAAGAACATGCAAATGCACTGCAGGTTGTCTTACAAGGCCCCGTGATCTAAGTCCTTGAATAAACTAAATTGAAGATTAGGTAACTATTCTAAAGGAAGTAAAATAGTACAGCAAATTTATTTTTCATACATATATAAATATTAACCTGCAACTTTGTGCTCTGATATCTATGGCTACATAGATATATCTATATCCTGGCTACTGAGTTAAAAATTTTTGCAGCTATCACTTCAAATAAAAACAGGTGAGAAAACACAGTTTAAAGCAGAATCAACTATGTCACCCGGCATATTGTCCTACATTCCCTTAACAGTTAAATTATTACATTGTAACTAAGTACAGAAATTTAGTAGCCACATGGTAAAGAGAGAAAAGAAATGCCGGTAAGAAAGTGTTGCTATATTGTGATATGCTCAGATATACAGCTAATGTATGACATTTGTCTTCACTTATTTAATTTTTCTTTGGTGCCTGTATGCTACTCTGCTGATATTTATTTCAAATATTTACTTTCAAATCTTCATTATATTTACTCTAAGTGTTTTTACTCCGGGCAAAAATAAAATCCTAATAGGGTTATTAATTTAAGGACCAGTAATTGGATTCCACCAGCACGACAACATCTTCAGCATGAATGTGAATATGTTTAGTCTGAAAGAAACCATGAAACACACCTGTTCATGTCCATTAGACCCTCTTGCACTTGTATTAAACTGTACAATTTCATTTTGAATGAGTATATTGCATTACCAGGCAATACAATTTTTTTGGCATTAGCCATCATTAAGCAGTAATACTCAAGTTGGGTATAACCAACTAATAGGTTAATATAATTCATGCTGCACAGTGCAGAATGCCAGCTAGAAAACAGTACTTCTTCTTCTGTGTAAAATGTATGTACTAGGCTCTTCCAAGAAGTCAGCTGAAGTAGTCCTCACAGAACAACATGATAAACTAGAAGTTTTTGGATGTAACTTTTTTCTCCAATATCACTCGCAACAGAACAAGACAAATCACAATTCTATTAAAAATTTAGAAAATTCCCTTTTAATGTATTTTTATTGAATCAGTAACTCTTTAGACAAGGTAAAAGGTGACTGTTTATTTTATTATCTTGAAATTGTGTGTCACATAAATAAGTCACAATTCTTGTATTTGTGAGACTTCTGCCAGAAGAGATTTAATTTTTGTTTCCTCTCATGACAGAGTTCATTTAATCCAAACACATGTTTACTTTAGATACATATCTATATATATAAAAATTTCATTAATTTTTTTCAGCATTTTGAAAGGATTAATCATCTAATATCTATATCAAATATTCATTCACTTGAATCTAGGATTTACTTTCATGATAAAGCATTACTGTTTAAAAGATGAACAGGTTCATCACAGTATCAATTAGATAAAGTTCCTCCTCAGTAAGATCTAGGTGATATAATATCACATAATATCTGTGAACTCCATTTACTTATGGTAAAGCAAACAAAGGACTGTTTTCTAAATGCTTATCAACTGCTGGGCATTTCTCATAGGCCACTCAAATCGTTACGAACTATTTGTTTTGCTCGATGGATTATTCTGTAGTCTATAACTATTGTGGCAGACTGAAAACGTTGCATTTTGAATGTAAAGAATCAAAGAACATTTCAGGATGCTCTGAAGCACTCTGAATACTTCAGCTTGACCTGAACATGCCTTTAAGCACTGTCTCTGAAGGAGTGTACCCAACAGTAAGCGCATCTTCAATTTATTTACTGTTGGTTATAGACCCTGTTGTAGAAAACATCCTTTAAAAGGAACCAAAAGAGCAAAAGAAAACAGCATCAAATTAGAAAGTTATCTACCACCAGTACACCTGTGGCTGAGCTAGGAGCTAGGCTATTATTTTAGGGAGCCTTTTTGAGACCCAGTCAAGAAAACAATCCATGCCTATGCGATAAGCCTCATGTGATAGACAGGGTAAAGATGGAGAGCACCTGTAGACTGCAGACACTTCAGTCTCTCTTGATTGACACTCTCACCTAGTCTTTGAATTGATGTGGAGAACACAGGCTATACAGATCCCTCAGGGATGCAACAAATGAGGACTCTTTCATGGAGGATCAGGTGTCAACAGTGACAATCATTTCAGTGCAATTGCACTAGCTGTGCCATGTTTTTATGGTGAAACAGAATTTTATCATTAACCGTATCAAATACATAGGAAAATCCAGCTGGGTTAATGTTAATGCAATGCAATACAAATGCCCAGCAATGCAAAAGAGACTACAACCAACAATATCAGGTTATTATCTTGTGTAGGCTTCAGCATTCACTCCCTTCCAAACAGCCATCTCAGTCAGCAAAATTTCAAAGAAAACCATTGTTCTTTTCTTTAAAAGAAGAAACTTTGATCTTATTGAATAGCAAAATTCAGAGGACTAGGGATAATTCAGAATTCAGTGAACAATTTTAGTAGGTGGTAAGAGAGATGTATTAGTCTTTTTATTTCAAGACCATGTTAACCTGTTTGTTCCTGCCACAAGTGAGAAGCCATACAGATTCATAGGACCAAATCTTTTGAGCCAATCACATTAAAAGCTGTCATTAACCAACAATTGCATCAATTCCACTGACATTCTGTATCATAGCATGTGGACGAACAGGATTCATCTACAAGTAAAAACTAGAAATTTGACAGGGCTAATGACTTTCTTGGCTAATAATTGTTTTTGCTTGCAGACATACATATAGAGGAACGTCAAAAAATACTGTCAGAAAACAAGTTGCTCCTCACAGATGATAAAACTGTAGGAGGCTACTTACTATGGGAAACAGAAACAAAAAAAAATCCCCAAAAACCTTCTTGGAAGTACTGTCCTCTAAAAGGCTACCTCTCCCCTTTGAAACAAACCAAGGGATGGACAGTTTCCTCTGACTGTGTACAGTAAAGTCTAGACACTTCTCTATACACTCAAATAATGAGCTGCAGAGTACTTAGGCTCAGTATTACAATACTACAGTGTAATTTGGTACCTTCTCCCTTAAAGGTATGGATAAAAAAAATTTCCTTAATATGTTCATAAATTTCAAACTAACAAATTCATATTAAAAGATGGTTGTACTTTGAATAACATAGTCTTACCTGTGAATGTTATCTTGACCAGAAGGGACTACACCTAGGTTTGCTGCTTTCACTACTCTCTCAATTATTACAGGACTAGTAGAGTTCTGTGGAGCAACAGCTATTGTAGCAGATGTCTCATTCATTCCTGTCAGCATTCCTGAAACATTAAGTATTTCATTATTAATACACTAAGATTTGCTTGCTCATTAAGTATTAAACCAAAATAGTAGACAAACAAACAAACAAAAAAAAGCATTGAAAGTTAAATAATTTATGGAGAAAACAATTTTATAAGAACTCACATAATTACCTTAATGTCTTACTTGCAATGACCTGCTATCAAAAACAAATTAGTAATAGCTGAATAATGACATGTGTGATACTAACACAACTGTGAAACCAAGGTAGTTCTTTTCCCATAAAAAAGCTTAATTTAAAAGAAGAATGCAAATGTAAAAATTAAATATTAAGTAAGACTGATTTGGAAAGGTCCAGCTCAAGTAAGAATATATATAAAGATCCTTTATAATATTTCAATAATATATTTAATTATAATTCCATATCCAATTGCTAAAAATGATCTTTAAATTCAGATAGTAGTAATTGGTTCAATTTAGCTATTTAAGAGGAAGTCAGCACATTAGAAACCAGTAAATTCAGTTAGCATTCAGATCTCTAAAATAGCTACACAAACTATTTGAGTAAAACTATTTGAATATAACTACAAAATGGAAGAGAAATGTAAAGATTATATCCAAACATATGACAAAGAAAAAGTAAAGAAGGATATGCCATTCAAGGGCATTTTAGTAAAACTCATACTTTCCTATCAATATCAATTGTTTAGAAGAATGATTTGTTGGCTGCTTGTGTTGATTAAAATGCAACAGTAACTACAACTTAACACGGTGTGTGCCTTTTTACAGTGTGTTCAGAAGCTGAAAATGCAGACAAACAAAGGAGCACGGTACTTCAGGCAGAAATATGAAGCATGTGAAGCAACACTAACAATGAAAACAATTGAAAAAGAAAAGTCTCAAAAGGCCAATGTTTTAGGGCTGCACATACAGTTCTAACCCAGAGGAAATAGTAGTACCAAGATGCTTAATAAGAGAAATTAAAACAATAAATTCAGCATTTTAATGTCCCAGAATGTGCTGCTTTCACAGAATAAGAAATATGAAAATAAAAATGGAACAGCTGATAAGTAAATAATAGGACATTTTTAAAGAGAACAGAAATCAGCATACAACATTTATAACAATCAGATTTATCCTGGGAGTAGAACATTCTGTTTCAAATTGTTTAACTATTAGGCAAAAGCTTTACAAACTACATACACAGACTAAAACTGCTTTTAAGCAGAGCACGGGGACTGACATAACACTGCTGAGAGATGTGTGTACTTATTTAGGATTTAAACCTTCTCCATTAAGCTCTATTGAAGAGCAAATGCTGAATAAATGAATGCAACTATGTTTATGTTAAAAGCCTGTTTCCCGCAGCATGTAATTAAAGGAAATGTTGTACAAAGCCAGTACTTTTGTCAAGCTCCTGTAAATGGAAAGATGGATAGCACTCAGAGAAGTGAATGCATTGCTTCATATTTAACCTTAACACTCTTGTCATTAATGGTTTGTCTAACTTGTTCTATAAAAGACAAGGTACTGCTCCATTGAAGTAAAATTAAAAAAATCAACTAAACCATGCTTTTCAGAACAGAAGATTCATTATCGTCGACTAATGTATTGGCATAAAGCAAAGTAACATCCTATCAAGTAAGGCACACATTCAATCTGCTTTTTCACCCCCCTTTATTTTTAACTCATGCTGTTTTATTGTTATAGGCAATTTGTACCACTCAGCATGACAGTGTAAACTGAATCAAGATTAATTTACATGCAAAAGAACACTTAGGAGAGCAGCGTGGTAAGCAAATGTATTGTCTCGATTGCTGAGGTGGAAAAGAACCTGGAAATAAAAAAGGGTACTCTAATTAAGGAGCATCAAATATGATTGCCTGGGGTAGTCAATGGCCAGAAAATAGTACATGTCCAACCATTTAAAGAATTAGTATCTTGCTTGTTAGGAAAACAAATTTTATATATATAATTTTAATAAAATTAGGTAAACTATCTGTTTACTTAACGAAGATTGGGTTCTGTTGTTGGTTTGGTTTTTTTAAAACGTGATTCAGGTGTACACTTGTTAAAAAAAAGTTGACAAAATTATTTCTCTTGAGAGAAAAATTATCCTGAAGTAGTTTTAATTGCCTATTTTAAAAACACCATAATAAAAATTCTGATTAATATCCAGCTATAACAATCACATGACACATTTAATATTGCTTGGAACATGAGAATCTAAGAAAACTCTAGCCTGAGCACAAAGCAGCAATTAGTCTGGGTTAGCCACTTAATATGATGAAATAACTGTACGTATTTTAAATAATAAAAGAAAATTGAATTGGAAAAATTACAGTGATGGGTAACAAGGTATGCTAGTTAGCAGACTAGTCCTATTCTGAACTGAAGGAAGGAGAGATTTGCTGCTGATTTTTAAAAACAACAGAGAACTTGAAATCTGGACACAGAGTTCCCAATAGTAAATGTTCCACTTATGCAGAATTCCTGCTATGGCAACTCGACTTTTCAGGGAATATGATGTAAAATAGGGTATAAAATTCTGAGGCCTGAAGGACCAGAAAACATATTTGAGCAAAAAGGTAAAGAGTGTTTGACAATATCATTTTAATCCACTCATTCCAAATTGTCAGTCACAACAATCACTAACTCAGCTGCTTCTCTGGGGAACGACTTCACCAGAGGATTCCCGAGCTCAGGAGGGAGGGAAAGGGGAGATGGGGCAGCAAAGCTGAGCATACCATGCACAGCATGTGGACAAAAACAGCTTTTGAGGTTCTGCCACTACCACAGATAACCTTCACAGCCATGAATATTCAATAACCTGTCTGCTCCTCTCTCTTTATGCCATCAGAAAGAAAATGGACACATACAAATGTAACAGACAATGCAAAACAGCAGAGTGTAATTGAGTAAAGATGTGTAGCAATGAATTGTCTTCTACATAGCAGTATACCAGCTATTTTCTCTTTAGCATTCTTATTAGGTTACACACGCAATTTAGATGTAAAAATCCTTAAAACCCATACATATTTTCATTCTCTCCCAGTGCTACCTTGCATTTCTAATATTCTCCTCGTTCCTTCACTATTTTTTACCTATCTGTTTTGGTTACAAATAAAACCAGGCATCTCCAGATACAGGACTTGAAACATGTTCAAAACCAACCCAAAAAAAAAAAAAAAAAAAAAAAGAAAAGCATGACAAGTGAAAAACAAGTTATATAAATCAGATTCATTTGGAGTATACAGGCAAATTGAAGTTAAACACAAAATAGAATAATATATACCAACTTCTAAATTGCCCTGCATTTATTATTCTAATTTGGATTTTTCATTTAGCAAGAACAGAAAGTAATTCTTCCCATATGCTACCTGCTCCTAGAGCCTGGTAATAAATACAAATGCAAAATGCAGAATTGAGACCTCTGTTACCAAGAATATTCTGATACAGCTGATATGCATAAGAAAAAAGATGCAATAGGAAAGGTTTTTAAACCTGTAGTAGATTTGCCAGCCTGCAAAGTCCTGCATCAAAGAATGAATTCAGGAAGACAGAGCAAGCGATACAGAAATGCCAAGAGACCTTCATGGATTTACAAATACTTCATATAAACAAATTTTCAAATAGCTTTATTCAGAGTAGCCTTTCTGCTCTATTAAACATAGCAAACAGCTGCCAGATTTATTCAGACAAATAATCAACAACCATAGAAGTAAAATGGCAGAAGAAAAAGGAATTTTGGCAACAACTCCACAGAGGACCACAGCTATTCTCCAAGTACACTTCTTCTATGTGCTCATGGTTCTGTATGGCCAGTCAGGAGGAAAAAAAGCCCTCAGTCACAGTAAAGCATACAAAAACTCTATCAGAATATCACAAAGCAAGCAAACATAAAACACAGGGAGCGAAGAAGCACAGTAACCTGCCTCCTTTTCACTAAAACCTCAGCTGCAATTTTTAGAAGGGAACAGTTTAAAATAAATGTAGCACAGCCTTGTTCAATCACTCACCTTGGTTTGCTGAGCAGGTATAAAGCAGAGAGGCAGACTTTAGCCAGCAAAGGGTAAGAACAGCAAGTAAGTATCAATTGGTTATGAAAACAAAGCACAATCCTAACTTTCCACTGCAGCCATAAGATTAACTGCAAATGATCTAGACAGTATTTAAACTACTTTCTTAATAATTCAAAAACACAAAAGCAAGTAATGCTCAAAAGCAATAACTAATAATACATAATGTTACTCATTGGTGTTCTTGACTGCTTGATGGATATACTGAGTTTCTGAGCCTTACACAGCAATGAGACAGGATCCCATGGGCATATTCTCATCTCAATCTGAAGAGACATACACATGTAAATCCCGATACATTGAGACAGATGAGTAAACACTACTGCATTTGAGTGCATCCAAAATGTAACCACTTATATTTTAGAATCTCCAAGAATCATATCCAAATTAGAGACAGCAGTACTGACTGTTCCATTCAACATATGGTCACACCTAAGCACAATTTTCTCTAATTGTTTTGAATAAAATATTCAAGTCACTAAAAGCTCTTGTGGGGGTTGGTGTCTGGACTAGAATCAGAGACTTACATTCTTTGAAAACACAATATTAGTAGAATGCAGAAGCATAAAAAAAGGTCACCATTCTAAAACAGTATTCCAACAAGAGTATTTTTTTTATATATGAAGTGTTAGAAAGTGGAAAGATTAAAATAGTCCATAAGCAGCTGAGGAACAGGTACATGAACAGTATTGAAAATTAGTACTGGAATAAAGAATAGTAAGAACTGATGCAGTACCAATGTATAAATGGTTTATTTCCTTGAGCTGGCATGCCAAGTTTCTGCTTTGCTGCTAGTAGGAAAGGCATTCACACTTCATGATAGGAAACCAAAACTTCTTGAGTTGAAAGACTGTTTTAAGGTAAAGGGTGGGCTTTAAAGTCCTCTAAAGACTGCATCATACCACAGCACATCCTTCTTAAGATATTTTTAAACTACTTATTATTGTCATAGTGAATACTAACAGTGGTTAACTCAACCACCTACAACTGGAAGCACTTTCTGTATGCTTGGAAACTGAAAGGCATGCAGCCCTCTTCCCATCCAAGTACATTTACAGAAGCTGCTGAAGTATTTCTCACCTTGCTCCTTCTTAAAATCTTTCTCTGACATAGTGACAGGCAAGAGCAGTTCTCCAACAGGGGGTTGAATATTAACATTGAAATGATCATCCTTTGTGCTAGAAAAGAGAAATTACAGAGAATCAACCAAGTGCATCAACACAGATTAACATACATATATCAGTTCCAAATTTTCTGTGAAATCATTAAAAAGTGGAAGAACTACCTGTGTGACTTCCACCTTATTAATTTGAAAGCTAACTTCTTACATTAGTAAAGCTGATCCATTTTCTCCAGTACAAATGTGGTAGGCATGGTCTCGTATTTCAGAAAATGTAACTTTTACTCATCTCAATGTTTATTTGTGATCTACAAAGCATCACACTCAATCTAAATGCTTGCAAAGGACAAATTATTGTGCATTTCACAAATCCTTTGAGAGAACTGTAACATGTCCTGTCATCAGCTACAGCTGTCCTAGAAATAGGGCTAAACATAGAAAAGATACAATTTCAGACAAGAAGATGATATTGTCTGAAAAAAACCCACAAACAAGCCAAACAATAAATACAGTAGTAAAGAAGAAATATTTTAGTAACTTCAATTTAATAGTATGTGATATTTAAACAAAACTACAGAGCATACTGGTTAATGTAAAAGCACACTGCAAAACTGCGGAACTTGAGGCCATTTTCTTAATGGTAGAGTTAAAAAATACTATCACTAGAAAGACAATACTATGAAATGTTACACATTTCTCCTTGAGCAATAAATATCATACAGTGAACTTCTTCTCACTATCCATTCAATTCTCTGAGTTTCCAACTATTTTGTCTGAGACTTCTTCAAGGCTACAGAAACCCAAGATACATTCACTCTGCTATGTTTCATTGACTAATTGTACCATAAGGAATTTGCCTAGCAATTCAGGATCAGTACATACTGTCAGAATCATTGTTAATGCTTTAAGGCCTGAAAAATTTTTAGAAAGGAACACTTTCCTTTTTTTTTCTTTTGCTGGTGTACCAGATAGCCAATATATATTGATTGGTGATATGCCTCAGATATCTTACTTAAATATAATGATACAATCATTAGAATGGAAAACACATTTCATCCATTAACACCCATGTTATTTAACCTAAAACATGTGCTACTGATGTTTTATAATTCTGCAACTCCAAAGTTCTGAAGCAAGATAGACTGATGGACAGCAAACAGCACTATAGATCAGTAGTATAGAAAACATATGTGTCTCCCTCGTAAAGATGCAAGACAAGCCACCTGGAAACAGAAAACCATTTTACAATCCTTCTACTCAAAAATCTAATACTTATTGAATCACTCATTTTCAAAAGGAAATGCTTAGGAACTAGTACATTCTTATTTTCTAGCTTCTGATGTGGTATAATTATGCTTATGACTGCAGTCTCAAGTATGGGCAGTTCAAATAAAACTGGACATTTATGCTAGCTTTTTTGAGAGCTGCTGTTTAGTAAACATACAGGGGAACATCCCCTCAAACTTCCTAGTACTTCCTGTTTAAAAATGATTTATTAAGTGCTGCTTTTAAAAGCTAACACATTCAAACTTTTATTTCTCCTGTACGACTTTTTTCTCCTGTACTACTTCAAATGCCATCCATCTCTAAAGTCATTATTATAATAAAAGAGCAGAGATTGTTTGATTGTCTAGCCTGATTAAGTGCACAGTAAAATAAGCAAGAAGTATTTTTTTCTTTATTTTTTCCTTTGAAAAGTGATTAAGAACTCAATCAGCTTAAGAGCTGATAGAAGGGTCTTTAATCAACTGCCTCATTAATTTTTTGCTGTTCATACCTACTACTTGGACTATAAGACTAACACTTTCAACAATACCTCGAGCAATTGACACTGTTCAACTGATTGTTCAGCCAATGTTATGTTTCATATTTAAGCAAGATGTGCTCTATATAACTCAGCTTGAAACAGATAAACCATTTTGTGTACAATGATTTATGCCCTACATTGACTGGAGAGATGCCATTTGTACATAAACTTGACTTACAACATCAATTATTAGATTGCTTTAATGCTTATAACAATATTTCCACTATAAGAAGGAATAAAATCATGAGTACAGGGGTTTTTATGTCCCTAACTGCCCAAGAGGATCACTTGACACCTCTGCTGTTAACAAACACTCCACTTCCATTTTCTCTAGTGAATAAATAGCTATTATATATTCTTTGATAAAATAGTAACTCTTCACAGCCTATAAGCAAAAATCCTGATTGCTAGCTGTTCTTCAAAACCATTTTGTTCTTAATTTTACTTTGGTCAGCATCTGGGTTACTTTACATTACTTTAATTCCAGTGTGCTTCACTGGAAATTTCTTTCTCAGCTACAGAAGATCATCTTTTCTTATAGATTGTCTTTATCAGACACTTCACAGATTAAATATACACCTTTTGTTTATTGATCTGCATCTCTTTTATTACATATTTATATTAGAGAGATCATAATATCTAATTTAACAAAAGTTACTTTGTAATTCCATAAACCCACAGTATAATTCAGAAGGATCATTAGAAATCACCTGGTTCTACCTCCTGCTCAAGCAAGATTCATTTTAGCTCACTTTGCTCATGGCCTCATCCCTTTGAGCTCTGAGTGTCTCCAAAGATGGAGATTTCATCAGGTATCTAATGGAGAAGTTTAAGAATAAAACTGAGGCTTGGAATACAACTACTTAACTTCCCCCAAAACCTAGTGAACTAAATTTCAGTGTACTTAACTTATTCATTTATATTTTCAAGACTATAATTAATAGAAATGATGCTTAAGCAATAAATTACATTAACTTTAAAAAATCTGCTGGACAACTGGTTCAAGCGACACTGAAGCATCTCTCAGGTGGTGTTGCTTTCACTTTCCTGGAAGATCAAGGTGAAGAAGCTTACTGGAAAAAATACCCAAAGTTTCTCAGGCCAACAGAATGTGTTTTTTGATTTCAAAAATTCAAGACTGCATTTTCTGGTATTAGCAAATGCAGTTGGTAAGTTACAGCCTTAGAGGAACATGAATGCTTAATGAGAAGTTCTTAGAGGGAAGCTCTAAAATGATCAGACAGTTGGGGATGTCTGACAACAGTACCTTGCCAACAGCAGCTTGCAAAATACATTATGTATTTAATTGTGAACTTATGGGCAAATAATATTAGACATGCTTACTGATACTCCTTAAAAACTGTTAAAGTGTTAAAAGACTTACATCAACTTAATGATTCAAGTATCACATGAATTTATCTTCTGATGCCCACATCAAGATGAACAAATGAGAGACAATAATGCTCCCAACAGGAACAAAGGGAGACTCACTAGCTCCATGACAAATGACACTGCAAAACTAACATTCTACCCCTCAGAAGATGCACAGTTTAAAGATTTCAGTAAGTGTCTGCAGAAGGAGTGGGAGCAGCTAGCACCTGTCATTTGAAACTCTTGGCTATTCCTTCTCTCTTCTCTCAGTTTGGTGGTGGGGTTTTTTGTTTGTTTGTTTGTTTGTTTGGGGTTTTTTTGTTTTGCTTTTTTTTTGTAAAGAATTGGCTCTGAAGGGTTCCTGCTAAAGTTCTCCACCCTAACAAAAGACTTGAGAACAATGATGGCAAAATCTTCTTTAAAACTAAGGTAAATAATACTAACACTTGTGAATCAGTTCTTTTAAATATCCACAACAGCAGTGGTTAAAGTCTTACCTTCCAAGGCTTTTAATAAATTAATATTCTAATCAGACTGGGAATATTCTTTTTGCTCTTTATACTATCCTTTTTTGTTTCACTCCCAGCAGCAGCTTGCCCCAGAACATATCTATCCCAAACCAAATATTGGTTTATATATCCCAAATTTTGTCTTGTATTCACAAAAATCTCCACAAATGTTAAAAAAAAAGAACATAAGAGGAAGACCAACACTGAGAGAAAATTAAGCTCCTGCAAAACAAAACACAAAACGGAGAAGTACAGGAGACTTGATTCACGGTCTTGCTGAAGAAAAGGAAGGATTGTATCCTGCTTTTAGGAGACAAAAAGGCCAAAGCAATACAACAAATGAAAGCAGTTGTTCATGTCCAGCCTTGTTTTTTCCAGGTCAGTTATTTATCTGGGCATAATTGTGTTCTGGAATAGGGCCAACTGACTACTTTAGTGTAATGAAATAAAGAGAAGAGTACTAGATTGCTTGTCTTACATCTATAAGCAACTTGGTGATCTGCTGACAAAGCACTAGGGAAGGAAACGGCAAGAAAAAAGTGAAAATGCAAGTGACAATGATGTGAAGAGAATCCTGCATCTCTAACACCAGCTTTTAATGTATTCTGTAACATATTCCAGTACATGATTTTAATCAGATGGTTTGGTGCAAGCATCTACACCTGAATGCATGTTTGCACTCAACAGAAATACTGACTGCTACCCAACCAACCCTCTTCATTTACTCTGCCTTGCAGGTAGAAGTTCTGCTTGGGAAGATTTCTACATCAACACAGAGAGAATAAGTGAATTTCATGCTGCAAAAAAAATCTCTTCCTTTGAAAATAAAATTCAGAGCAAAAGCTTCTACAGTAAGGCAGAACCTGCAGAGAACAGACTGAACAAAATCTTTAAATCTCATTTACAGAGATTACTTCATTTAAGAAATTGCTAGATTCTTTCTGCTACACCAAACTGTTCTGGAGTAATCAGCAAAATGTTTTCTTTATATAGTACAGGACAGATGAAACGAACACACAAGTTCCTTTTCTATTAGCATAACGACAGCAGAAGAAGATACATTCTCCTTATCAGAATGAGAGGGTCCTCCTGATGGCACTGGGACATTAAGAAATGCTAATATATGGTAACCAGATAGAAACCTCTGTCATGCTATGCTATTTTCCAATTACCTAATTATTCTGAAAAAGAATGAAAGGCACAGAAGCTGTTGCTTTCATTTGATTCCTCTTTCTTCTTGGGAGCTCTCGTTGTGTTCTTTGCACTCAAACCTTGAGAAAACTAGGGAGAGAGAAGCAAAACCAGAACTAGGGAGAGAGATGCATGGCATGGACCTCCCCTACACCAAACGGTTTCAAAGAAAGCTAAACAACTCCCTGCATACTTTTCAAAAGAACAGAAAAAAGAAGAGGACAGCTTCTCCATAAATTAATTTTATCTTTAAAGCTGTGGTTCTTTCATGGTTTTGGGAACAACTAAGTTAATTTGGAAAGAGAGGAGAAAAAGAATTAGAAAAGGAAAAGACAAGTCTTCTTCTCCAGCTTTCAGTGCTGTAAAAAGGACATCTCCCCTTCACCTTTAGTCATTATCATACCTACAAGAAACTGGAGATTTGCCCACTGAGTTATACAAACACAGACAGGAATTCACAACACTTACTACATATACAAAAAAAGACTAAGGGCATGTGCATGCTTTAACTCTCTGTCTCTATAACCTTCCTTGTTTTTTCATCTCAAGAGATTCAAAGACTTTCATTCCAAAATTCCGACATGGCAAAGCTCCCAAATCTTCAGACGTCTTAAAAAACTAGTAAACTGAGAGAAAGACTTGAGAATATCTGAAAAGTAGAGATATGCAAGACAATAAAGATAACAACAACAGCAAGACTGTTGAAATGGTGAACAGTAGGAGCTCAAGGATTCAAGAAAAAATACACTAATGTGAAAACCTTTAAGAACTGACATGGGAAAAAAAAAAAAAAAAGAAGTAATTCCACAGCCAGTGGAGTATTGCAGATAGTCTGTTATATCAAGGATCCATTCCAACCTTTTCTCTGTTCAACTGATGCTTACCTGCTTAGCTAAGGCTCAGGTCTCTTGCTCAGATATACTAAAATTTAACTATAATTCAACAAGCTAGCAACCTACCTTGCATGTGAGTTAGCCAACAATAAATTGCTTTCAACTTCTAAGCTGTGTCTATCTTGTTTGCAAAATGAGAACAAAGTAACACAAAACCAAAGGGTAACATTCAAAAAAATCTTTTAAAAGGCTGAGTTCCTCCATTTATTCCTCTTTAACTTTCTGCTTGAGAGGCATTATCATGCAGAACACCAGTGTGGCTGAAATAACTGCCTCTGCAAGGAGGTGGCACAAGAAAAATAACAATGATGTTCTCCTTAAAAGCACATGCTGTGAACATCCTAATACACATTCTAAACAAATGCATTAGGCACAGTTTTCAAGTTAAGGCGCTTCACACCCCTTTAATTAGATGTGTGATCTTGGTAAGGTTTGCTTACCAAAAATCGTATTTGAGAGGGAACTCTTTCAAAGCTCAGTCCTTCAAACCTCTACATTGCAGTTTCTCCTTCATTGTCCTTGACTTGTACAACCAATTCAGAAAAAGATCTAAATATGACTCATGTTATTTTTTTTCTTTATACAGTTTGTATTTATTGAACCACTCGTACAACAGCACATCCCTAAGCAGAAGGGTAGTGTTTGCTATGCAAAACACACAGTCCATGATTGGCATCTAAGACCAATTGATCTACCCATTACCACTATGTCCCTACCCCCACCAGCTTTACTACAAAGCTATTGATTTAAACACTGCCGATCGGTTTCCATTTTCTGATTTTGGGCAGGCCAATTAAGAAAGTGAGTAATTGTGATTACACTGCTTCAGGATCAATTACATCTGATGCAAGATAAAGTGGTCCTCTTAGAACAATGTAAAGAAAATTCTTATGATCAGGAACACATTACTGCTGAACATGCTTCTGCAAAAATACAAAATAACTGACAACATCTCTCATAGAGATGTGTTAATAGGAAATATGAGAGTATAGACACCTTTGTGTGCACATTATTCCAACTACGTTTTGACAAACTTCTAGAAGTCATTCCTTCTTTTGGATAAAAGCTTTTTAAAAGTTACAGAGCCTCTAGCTGAGCTCTTTGCTCCCAAAACATCACACTGCACAATTTCTTCAGAGATACTGAAGATCAGTAGGATTTTGAACAAAATATGTTTTCAGTGTAAAATGGCAAATTTAATGCAACTAACATTTTACCTACTTTTATGCTATTTTCTAGGAACTAACGGGAAAGAAACAAGGCCCTATCAATTAGGAAAGGAACAAAGTAAGCAATTCCTATTCTTAATTTAATTTTAAACTTAGCTTGAGCGCTTTGTCATTGGACTCACATTGTCTAAATCATTAAAATGAATACACCACTGAGGTCTGAGGCAAATCTATTTACAGTGATGTTACTCATAGTCTGGTTGGTGTTCAGGAATATTGATCTGTCTTGTTTGTCTAATAGGAAAATAATAAACAATTACTAGGCAATGTTGGAGAAAGTAATCAGTTTTTATATATCTCTAATACAGCAGACCTCCCAAAACATAAAGGTGATGATCTGCATAAAATCAATGTGTTATGCTACATTGCTTATCCTCATCACTGCTAAGATTCTTAGCAATAAATGGTGTAACTTAAAAATCAAATCATTGGTAGACGGAAAATATGTACTTGAAAGAAAAATACCCACTTTATTTAAAAAAGAATGTTTCTGCTTGATAAACTGAGCACATACTATTTCATGAAACTCAAAATATGTTTAGATAAAGAGAGTCAGAGTCTACAATTTTGAAATTGCACTGCCTATAAGGGAATCTCCTACCCAAACAAACAAATCAGGTAACAGTTCAAAGCTGTTTCCAAACTCCAGCAAACAACATAAAAACCAGCTACAGCAACGTGACGTGCTTAAACTACGTGCTGCAGACATTTTGCTGGGAGTACAAATATGTGTAAGCTGGCTATGCAGGATAATCCACTGTACAGGGAAAAGTTTGGGAAATGGAAAGAAAAAAATCCGACAGTAAAACCTCCTTGCCCCTAGAACAAGAAATGTTATCTTAACAGTGATGCTTTAGGAGTCACTTGGGTACATCTTTATTATTAGGATTTTCATGCTATCTTCAATAACCTGTCAGTTGAACCAGCTTTGCTTAGCAGCAGTACACTGAAATTTCTACAGAAATTTTCTAAAGGAAGAAGTATAGAACCTTCACAAAGGGCTTCCCTGAAACTAAAATGCAGCAACGTGAACTAATATCCAGTATCCCTCTTTTTGTGCTGAAGATTGAAAGCTGTGCCTCTTGCAACAAGATGTAAAAAATCCATTATTTCAAAATATGTGAAAGATATGTAAAATTGTGTGGATCTGTACAGCCCTTTTGCACAGCTTAAAAGACTATATAAACCTGAAATGCTCCTAAAAGAAGGTGTTGAGTTTTCTCCCACCCTTCCTTCCCTATGTTGGGACATCACTACAGTAAATTATGCGAGTTTCATGTGCTAGTTTGTAACAGAATTCTCCCTGGGTGAAAGGGTTCCCCACTAGCCTAGGATGCAGAAAGAGGACCTTGCATGTGCCAATAACGAGCACAAAAAATGCATAATCAGGCATGTTAGACAGGATTTAGCTGGCCCAGCCAGTTACTTGGTTTCATTCTCACTACTGATTTAGAAGAATCTACAGCATGAGGAATAAGTTTGTTTGGCAGGTAAATTTTGGGGTTGCTTTTAGGCAGTCATGTTAAAACTACCATGACTAGACATAATAAAGACTTGGGGTATTAAAATTTCTCACAGTATGTGCAATTTTTGACTTGCTGTTTCCTACAAGGAAGAACACAAAAAACACTACAGTGGAATAGTCAGACATGACTGCCCCTTTCAAGATGGTGTTAATAAGAAGAATCCCAGGAAGGGTGGGACAAAAATGTAAAGCTCCTAAAAGTAAGACTGAACACCAATAATGTGTTACTTCCCTTAAAACATCTTGAATACACATCATGTTGTAAATTTTATTTAATTCTTTGAATATTTAATAAAGCAGCGAGTCTGATATCACCAAGTAGACTTCCAATTAACTACTTCTGTCTTCCAGGAGCAAAAAACTACCCTCCCCTTCCCAAGAACTTACCATAACTGGAAACTGGCAGTCTGGGTAGAATCACAGAAATCAATACCCATTGTAGCAGTGACAGATCCACCAGGCTCAAGGCACTCTGCAGGAAGAGATTTTTAACAGATAAAGTACCCGTGCAAGGCAACAGAAGATGACAGATGCAAAATCTCACATAATGAAAACCCTTTAAAAAGTTCTGTAAGAAAAAATCCAAAAGCTGCAGTTTTATTACAAGTAGGTATCACCCAAATGTCACACTTGCATGTTTAAGCATCCTGGATTTCCCCTCTCACAGAGTTAATGCACATGACAAGTTGCCATTTCAGTCTGAGGGCCCCATCAACAAAATAAGGCCTTGTATTAGAAAAGCAAGGAAAGGAAAATGATTTACAGAAAAAAAAATACACTGGAAAGACATCCTTTTGACTGTGCACAGATCCAGCACTGAGATTTCATTTTCAATAACACTGGTTTGCAGATTTGGTTAGTAAATAGCAATGCACAACAAATAAAATCTAGATTAACACACACCGTAGTGGAAAATCAGCTGAACCTAAACTACTTCATAATTACTGTGGTTTACTTGTGTCTCAGTATTCCACTTGCATTAGTTGGAAGGGAGAAGGAAGATTATGAACACTAAATGGAAGATCCCTTTGTGCTATACAAGCAGTGCAGACTGAGACACTCTTGGCAGTGAAGATACCAAGAGACACACTCATTTTTAGATTTTTGGCTAAATCACTACACTATTCCCTAATGTTGTAGAGATAAAGGCTTTTCCTTGTAAGGTCTTTCTTTACATAAGCAAAAACGCATTGAAGCAGACTTTTGTCTTCTCAAGATTAGAACAAAGAGCTGAAAGCACACTTAAAAAAGAGGAATTAAAAAAAAAAAAGGATCAGGCAGGTAGAAAAATGTCTGATTTCCAGATTATTCATAATGTAGTTGGTACTTTTCAGGAACTGCAAGTGGAAAGTGAGCGGCTCCGTGACAAAATGTAACAAAATTTAACTATTTCAAGATTAAGTTTGTAAAAATACAGAAAACATGGAGTTAATGCTGCTGGGTAAAGTCTAAACTAATACTAGGAAGTGTAGAAAACAAAACTATTCCAAGGAGCCCGTTTAAAGCATTGAAAAATTACAGGCTCCAGCTCTAATTCAGAATTAACTTCACCAAAGTCTTTGAGCTTTCAAAGGGAGTTTCAAACATACTTAGGAACAAGAAAATGTTGTGCACAGGGACTTAGGTGAAGTAATTTGAACCATTTCTACTGGAAGAATCGGGACAATTGCCAACAGTAATTTCAGTGACTGAGGCAAAACTAGACTTATACTCCACCAGGAATTCCTGTCTGTGCTGACTCTTCCTCTGTTGGGTCTGCTGGGTAAACTATAGGATGTGTTTTCCAAATGCTGGAAACACAAAATATAGTAAGAATGGGGTGTATAGACTTAGTTCTACATAAAATGACAAAGAACACAGAAAGTTTGCATTCAACCAAGAAAAATTAAGATTTTGGAAGAACTACAGATGATGGATAGCTTATTTTCTGCAGAAGAAACCAAGAGCTTCGCAGGACAGATACCACAATGTCTTTCTTGGGGAAATAAATATTTTAAAGGGTAGGATTGCTTTGTGGAGCTCAAGGAACTTGAAGTGGATAATCTATTAATTCCACCTTTCTCCCCCCATGTTTTTATGTGAGAAAAGCGAATGCTACTGTTAATTTACTGTTACTGTGGGTATAGTATCTCCTGATCTGATTGATAGTATTACTAGATTTCTGTTTGTAAGCCTTTCTGCTTAATTTCTTCAAATGTTTACAGATAGGGATATAAAATAAAGCTTATGGGCAAAACTAACTTGATATCTCAATTCTAAGCTGGACTCATTTTGAGGAATAAGCAAAATGGTCACTTAAAAAACAAAAACGAATGGAGTTCTAAAAGTAATTGCCTTGATCAAGTGTGTATCATAACCAAGATGCAAACAGTTATTAATTTTAACTCTGAAATAAACCATAGCACTGGACAATTGTTTTTGTAGCTATTTGGTATAAATCTGTATGATCTTTTCTATGTTAAAAATTAGTATTTCAATAGTTTAGAGCCATTTAATACAAACATCTTAACTACTTAAAACAAAGCTCTTTAGTTCACTGCTGTGCTTTAAGAACATGTTCCTGTATATCATGATACATATTCACACAATAATGTAGCTCATTGAAGCAGAATTTGTATTATGAAACAGAGACACTTCTGTTCCTTCTGACTATACCACAATGTCCAAAAATAAAGAACTGCCAAGAACAGAAAGCAGGTTGTGTAAGTATTACTCTTGAAAAAAAACTTGCTGTGATCTGTGCTCTTCCTCAAGTTTTATACTCTTTTCCATGGACAGAAATTTAGCAAAAAACCATCATGATTAGAAAGTAGAAAGTAAAACAATTTAGGCCAGATGACACATTGCTTTTTATCTAGTCTAAGCAGGTCCACTTCATGGAACTATAGTATAGACAAGCTGAACTAAAACATACACGTCCACTCTACTGCCATAAGCTCACAAGGAACAAATGACAATGCTCTGAGCCACCAACATGAATAATACATTTACAGATTTATTTACGGCCTCATAAGAAAATAATTGTGAAGATAAAAATCAAAACCTCATTTTTAACAGAAGCCCATAATAGCCAGTCTAAAATAAGACAGTGAGAGAATCAAAGTTTGCAGGGATGCAGGAGGATTTTGTCCTAACAAGTGGGTAGCTGATGAGTGTGTGTATGTACATATACCTACCCCCCTGCCCTGTCACACACACAAAACTATGCAAAACCACCTTCCTGTATTTGAAATTTTGATGAAGATTAAGAGTCTGGGGTTTTTAACACAGGATATGGTTACCTATTGGATTAAACTCATGCATCCTCATGCCTGGAGGTAATTTCTTCTCCCCGATGTGAATATTCTCTATCTTCTGATCCGTTGTGTTTGTTACTGTCACTTGCACAGGTACCATACCATCACCAAAAATGCCTGGCTGTCTTGAGAAGTGATAATGAGCTGCTAATCCTTTCCCACTCATTCGATGCAGCAGTTCATGTGTTTTTGTTGGCACAGAGACTTGCACAGTGACCTGTAAGGTATAACACAGTAGTTGGCAAATGCTGTAAGTCAAGAACAGTAAAAATGACACTTGAATATTGCATTTTTCATTCAGTCAGAGCACGTGCTTTTGAGCTGGAATTTTAGTGAAACAGAAACATGTATGGACATATTGAAATGCATAAGCAAATTGCAGTAATAGATACCAGATAGCAGAGCCTAAAAACATTTGTGGTGCTGAAAATATCTTTGTTGTATTTGTCCCACTTACCACTGTAAGTCTGTTTTCAATTTTTTAGCTTTACAGTTAGCTATTAAATTATCACATTTTAAAAGAGTTACAGTTACACAGGTATTTTTTTTCCCAACAAGAAACATTCTATGTATCAGAATTCAAGGGTATTCCCAAGCACATGGTGTAAGGTGAAAGTAAAGTGAGAAATTGTCTTCTGTTTCTCTTGTTAAAACCACAAAAAAAGTTGTCTAACAATTACACTGGTGAAGTAGTAGAAACATAGTTATATATAGCAGAAAGATGCTGACACTTTTTAAGTAGTCTTGCTGCTAGAAGAAGTAAGAAAAATCCCAAAGATGTTTCAGTCCATTCTATGCTGCAGAAATGGAATGAAAAAAAGACATTCATTTGCTTGTGCAAACAAATTCCCACAGATACTACGGACAAGGAAATCATGAAGTCATAAAGTACAAAAGGAAGGCACATACAGAAATATGCAGACAAGTGAATTTGAATTCTTTACACAAGTTTTAAGGAAAGATAAGGGTTACTTCAGGTTATATTTATAAAATAATGACCTGTGATATCACATGACCAGACTTACAGCCAACACAAAATGAATGGAAAAGGTATAATTTGTGTGGACCTCCACAATTACTGAAAATTCAAAACATCTTTGAACAGAAATCCTAAACTTTCACAGAATAATAGTCTGCTTAGTTTTGTAGAAATAACTGTCAAGGTCAAACTCTCAAAACCCCCCTCTGTTGTCAAGAAATAATAAAGGTAATACTTTGAATAGTGAATATCTTATTGGTACACAGAAAGAGACAATAATAGTAAGAGGTTATTAGCAGTCAAATAAGCATGTTATTTAAACCATTACTCAAATAATGAACAAGACTCAAGGTTTTAAGATGGAATTTAAACCTTAATTTTAAGTTTAAGCTTAGCTGCTGACTTTTAATATTCAATTTGAGCAGGACATGCATAATAGAAAAGTTATTTCATGAAATAGCTCTCCCATTTTACATTAACAAGTTTAGGATATATGTTTAATTCATGTTAACACAAATATTTTGAAGTACACTAGTTTCTTTGTATTAATTTATGGATGACTTTATTAACAATATTTATTAATAGGAATGAAAAGATAAGAAGTAGTCAGAAGTCCATCATGTAGATATATAGAATCACAGAGCCACTGAGGTTGGAAAAGACCTCTAAGTTTTGTGTCCAGCTGTTTACCCAGCCCTGCCTTCTTCAGTAAACCATGTTCCTAGGTGTCACACTCACATGCTTTTCTGAACACTCCCAAGAACGGTTATTCCACCACTTCCCTGGCCAGCCCATTTCAATGCCTGATAATTCTTTAGGTGAAGATTTTTTTTCCTAATAACCAACTTAAACCTCCCCTTGCACAACTGGAGGCCATTTCCTCTTGTTCTATCATTTACCTGGGAAAAGACACCAACCCCCACCTGGCTATACCCTCTTTTCAAGCAGCTGTAGACAGTGGTAAGGTCCCTCCTGAGCCTCCTATTCTCTAAGATAAACACCACCAGCTCCCTCAGTCCAGTTCCTCACTGGACTCCGGCTCCAGACCAGTCTCCAGCTCCACTGCTCTTCTGTGGACTCCTTCCAGCACCAAAATGACCTTCTTGTAGTGAAGAGCCCAAAACTGGACACAGGTTTTGAGGTGTGGCCTCACCAGTGCCCAGCACAGGGGACAATCCCTGCCCTGGCCCTGCTGGCCACACCACTGCTGATCCAGGCCAGGATGCCCTTGGCCTTCTTGGCCCCCTGGGCACTGCTGGCTCATGTTCAGCTGCTGTCACAGCACCCCCAGGTCCTTTCCAGCCCCTCTGCCCCAGCCTGTGGCCCTGCCTGGGGCTGTTGTGAGCCAAGGGCAGGAGCCAGCCCTGGGCCTTGTTGAACTTTATTGGCCTCAGCTTTTTGGACCTTTGCCTTTTACAAACCTGTGCTGGCTGGGCTACATCTCCTGGTTATCCTGCATGTGCTGCATGATGGCAGCCAAGATGGGCTGCTCCAAAATGCATACACATAGAAAAAAACTCTCACTATACTTAAATTATAACACCAATTCAAGTTTTACAGAATCCTTTCTGTTATTTTTAGATATTTTAATCTATGCCTATGCCCTCTTCAGCATTGCTTCTAGTTTCAGCTATAAAAAGCTTGTGAGTCCATTCACTTTTATTTTCAACACCATGCTATACATAGCAGCAAAAATGCAAAGGACAATCAGAATAATGACATTATATTTAAGTCATCTTCTTTGTACAGAACATTAATTTTCACTTGCATTTAACTGGCAGTACTAGAAATAAATAAAACATATGTATGTTGAACAAAGCAATTTAATTCTGGGAAATTAGAGTTTTCAAAGCCTCTACTTACTAGCAAGGATTTTGAGCTAACAAAGTGTGATGTGACTGTAATGTGATGTATTGAACAGCTGCATCAGTCTGGTAAACATTTTTTTTTTAATTCTAAAATTTTTAATGCAGCTGTGATAAAACCCATGGGATAGGTACCTGCAATCACTCTGGGGTTAAAATAGAACCACACAGAGTTAACAGAACAAGAAGCATCTACTAACCAGGAGATAATCTCCTGCAAATCTTACACAGCATATGTTTAAATAATAGGAGTAGTTTGTGTACCTTTGGATGGTTTATGAAAATAACCAATCAATTCTGCAGACACAACATTATTTCTAAAGGAAATCTATGTGACTCATGATGCCTGCAGATACACAGAGACAAACCACACATATTTTATCAGTTTATTACAGTAAGCAAATAAGCGTGGAATGAGAGTGCACATAACTGTCTACTTAACGCTTACTGAAACATTTATAAGAGCTGTTATCTCCCTAATAACAGACAGACAGTGTGCAATTTTAGAGAGGAGAAAAGCTTCATATTTTTTAACACTTCACTAAAAAGTAACTGAAGAGTGTAAAATGAAAAATACTCTGTGCAGTTAGCTGGTAATGGACCATATTATCAACTCAAGTTAGATTTATAGGATACAAACTAGTCACTAATAGTTATTTTATGACAGAGCGTGTCTGCTTTTTTGGGTTTAGATTATTAAGATTAAACTTGCAAAACTTTGTTTTATACAGCTGTTTAGAAAGACAGTAAAAAAAAATTAAAATATTGACTGCCCTCCCACCCCATTTTGACTGAAAGTAACCACATGCAGGGACTCCACACTGATACCATATGATGACACTATCGTGGTACCAGTCACACTGGCCAAAAGGCTGACTGCACATGTTGAAAGATAATTCATCACCCTAAAAGAACTGTAAGTATTTTTACACCAGCTCTTGTATGAGAACAAGAGCAGCATTAGGGTTTCTCCCCTCCAGTCCTTTAATCATGGGGGAAAAAAGGGGAAAAGTTTAAGATCACTGATAGTAGTAGTTGTGGCTTTCTTTATCACAACTGAGCTGACTAGTCACAAACCACTGAATCCTCCCAATATGAACATGTTTCTTTTTGCAAGCTCAGTAAGTCCTTATTAATCAAGCTTACACTGATATAAAAAAAAAAACTATTTTCCATAATTATTTAAAATAAAAAGCACTACATGGTTTATTAAACCTACTACAGGAAAGAGAGGTGGACATACCTTCCTGTCTGAAGTACCACAGAGTCACAAAGAATCAGAACAGTTTGGGCTGGGAGGAAACCTCAAGAAAAGTTGTTACTGTTAATACTATTATTTCTACAGATACAAAATTCTGCTTGTTTTCTTTTGTGTTTGTTCCTTAGTTTAAAAATCCTGCAATAATGAACATAGACTAATTCTTGATCCTGGTTCATAAGTGTATCTATGTTTGGATAAAACATGTATTACCGGAAAAAAATATTTGCTTCTAAGGATAATGAAAATTATAATTATATTCCTCTAATCTACATTCTGTTAAAGCAGTGGACTACATCATTTAATCTAAGTAATCCTCCTACTGGCAATATCTGTGACATAATCCAAGAATTACCTACTGAGCTGTGAGAGCTATAACCCCTCTCACACTCACGGTGAGTAACTCTGCAACAGCTAAGAGGAGAAGGGCTATCACACAGCCCAGCCACATTCACATGATCTTTCAGCTGAAGCCATGAGAGCAACTCAACTATAATTTTTTTTGTATTAGGATAAAGATGGAAAAACAGAAGAACAAAAGTCAACTACTGGCAGGAAACATGATCTTTTGCCCAATTAACAGTTGTACATTATTCACAGTCCCAAGGCAACGTCTCCCTTATACAGCACTTACAAAAATCATCATTAATTCATGAAAAGATAAAATAAAGTCCAAGCAAAGGATGTCAGCATCCTAATCTGCATTATTTCAAGAGGCTGTTGGAAATCCTAACATTACAGCATACCTAAATCATGATAATATGGATTGCCAAAGTAATGACAGAATCCCCCTGACAGGGAGCAATGAACCCAAATAAATAAGCAAGTTAGCTCCTATTTTGTACAATCTAACAAAAGCAACTGGATATCATAATTTAATTTGTGCTAAATTAACTAGACATATAGACACTAAAGGACATATGTTGAATTCTGGAAAACACTTTCCAACAAAGATGCATTTAACTGGTCTACATCTACTAAATACTTTCTAAATGTGATATCAGCTAGGAACACCTTCAATTTCTAATACATCCTAACTTCCTTCTTTTTACATTGTCACCAATTTTTAGGCTCCACACTTCCCTTAATTATTAACATGTCAATGAGGCTAATTGAAAATTACCATATTAATAATCATATCTTTAAACCATTGGTGGTTTCAGACAATTTCAGACATTATAAAAGGAGTTCCAAAAATTCTTATATGATTTTGATACTGATAGAGTAGTACTTTTTGTCTCCAAAACCTTGAAAAAAAAATCAAAATAAATAAAACCCCAAACTGCTCAAATAGCTTTCACTGATTTTTAAATCACCCAGAGATGAATCTCAAGCAAAAGACCACTTTTATTATGCTTTTTCTGTAAAGCTGCCAAAATTAATTTTTTCCCTGCCTTTTTTTTTTTTTAATTGTAATTTTTGTATCCTCTCAAATCATCCTTTCAAAAAGAATCACGTGCTCAAGGTTGCTCATAGAATGGCTTGGGTTGGAAGGGATCATAAAAATCATCAAGTTCAAACATGCCTGCCATGACCAGGCACATTTTCATTAGGTCATGTTACTGAGAGCTCCATCCAACTTGGCCTTGAACATTGCCAGAGATGAGGTACTCACAACTTGACTAGACAACCTATTCCAGTGCCTCACCACCTTCACAGTAAAGAATTTCTTCTCAATATCTAATCTAAACCTGCCTTCTTTCAGTTTGAATCCATCTCCATTGTCCTGTCACTGCATGCTCTAGTAGAAAGTCCCTCTCCATCTTTCTGGTAGGCTCCCTTCAGGCACCAGAAGGCTGCAATTAAGTCACTCCAAAGCCTTCTCTTTTCCAGCCTTTCCTGATAGGAGAGGTGTTCCATCCCTCTGACCATCTCTGTGTCCTCCTCTGGGCTCACTGCAGCAGGTCCTTGTCCTTCTGTGCTGGACCCCAGAGCTGGTGCAGCCCTGCAGGTGAGCTCTGAGCAGAGCAGAGCAGAGGGGCAGAATCCCCTCCCTGCCCTGCTGCCCACGGGGCTGTGGCTGCAGCCCAGGACACGTTTGGCTCTCTGGGCTGGCAGTGCCCATGGCTGGGTCATGTGCAGCCTCTCATGCCCAAACACCCCCAGGTCCTTCTGGGCAGGGCTGCTGTGATCTGTGCATGCCCAGCCTGGGCTGGTACCAGGGCTGATACCAGGTGCAGCACCCTGCACTTGGCCTTGTTGAACCTCTTGAGATTCCCATGGGCTCTCTCCCAGAACTTGTCTGTGTGCTTCTGGATGGCATCCTGCTCTTGAGACATGGCAACTGTACCACTTCACCTGGTGTCCTCTGCGAATTTGCTGAGGGTGCATTTGATCCTTTTGTCTAAATCATTAACAAAGAAACTATATCACACCAGTCCCTGAGTGACACCAGTTTGTCACTGATGTCCATTGGGACTCTGAGATGCTGACCACCACCCTGTGGATGTGACCATCCAAACACTTTCTTACCCATCTAACAGTCCACCCATCAAATCCATCTCTCTGATTAGACAGAGGGGGAGGCAAAATAGGGAGACCAGGAGAGCAGGATGAAGTAGGCTCAAAACCATAAGAATCCCACTTGTCCCCTTATCCCATTTCATGCCTGGATCTTTAATGCCTGGATCCCAACTTCAGATCCAGACCCCACTTCATTCCAGTCTGCCTCCTTATGCTACTTCCATTATCCCAATCTCCACCCCTTACCCCAGCCTCTCCACTTGTAGTAGACCATGTCAAAGGCTTTAGAGAAGTCCAGGAACATGGTACCTGTAACCCTTCCCTCACCCACTGATGCAGTCACCCCATCCATCATTGGCTTGGTCACACAGGACTTGCCTTTCCTGCAGCCTGGCTGGCTGTCCCAAATCACCTGCCTGTCCTCCATGTGCTTTAGCACAGCCTCTAAGAAGATCTGTTCCATCACCTTCCCAGCCCCAGAAGCCAGGCTGACAGGTCAGTAGTTCCCAGGGTCCCCCTTCCTGCCCTTCCTAGAAATGGTTACCATGTTTCCCTTTTCCTGGGAAGTCACTTGGGACTTGCCCTGAGTGCAGGGACTTTCCAAATGTCAGGGAGAAGGGCTTGGCAGCTGCATCAGCCAATTCTCTCTGCACTCTGGGATGCATCTCCTTGGGTTCATTCAGGTTCCTCAGGTGCTCACCAGTGTCATTGTCTCTTACAGTGGGAGGGACTTTGCTCTCCCAGTCCTCATCCTGTTATCCATCCAGTCAAGAGGTGTGGGAAGAGCTTCCCATTGAAGACTAAGGCAAAAGTTCTTAAGTACCTCAGCTTTTGTCTATTGTTACCACTTCTCCAGTGTTTCAGTGCTGTTTATCAGAGGGGGTAGCCCTTCTTTGACCTTCCTTTTCTGGTTCACGTGCTTGTAGAAGTCCTTCCCGTTATCCTTTGTGTCCCTTGCCAGCTTCACTTCCAGTTTTGTCACCTTGGCCTTTCTCATTCTCTCCCTACACAACTGTGCTTCATCTCTGAGCTCTTCCTAGGTTACCTGTCCTGCTTTCCACTGCCTGTGCCTTTGCTTCTTTCCCTTCATTTTGACCAGCAAGTTCCTGCTCAGCCACGCCAGTCTCTTGCTCTCCTTGTCTGATTTCTTGCTCCTGGGCATTGCCAGCTCTTGCACTCTGTGGAAGAGCTCCTGAAAGATCTGCCAGGACTCTTCTACTCCCTTGTCCCTGAGGGCAGTCTGTCAGGGGATCCCACTGACCAGGCTCCCAAGGACTGTGAGGCTGCTTTCCCAAAGTTCAAGAGCCAGACTTTTACTCTTTACCCAAGCCCTGTCCCCCAGGACTGCACTGCACCAAGGCTTGATCCCTGCAGCCCAGGCTGCCTCCAGCCTTGCAGTCCCAGCCAGCTCACTCGCCCTGGTGCCCATCAGGTCCTGTAAGACATTCCCTCCGGCAGGGTGTCCATCACCTGGGTCAGGAAGTTATCCTCCACGCATTCCAGGAGTCTCCTGGATTGCCCACAGCCCTCCAAGCCGCTTTCCCCACAGCTGCTGGGGTGGTTGAGTTCCCCTGCAGGCCAAGATCCTGTGGGGACAAAGCCTCCTGTGGCTGGGGCAGGAAGGTTTGGTCACGGGCTCCCCTTGGCCAGGCAGCTGCAGCAGACACAGGGTTCCCTTTGCTGTCTCGGTCCCTGACTCCTGACACAGCCTTTCCACCCACTCACAGATATAACCTGTGAATCTAGAGATGATCAAAATCTTCAGTAGTACTAAATTATCTGTTTTCTAACACTTTTATACCCCTTACATTTTTTCCTATGGTTTTCTTAAAATAGAATCAACTAGACAGAATTGTAACACTCTATATCAATAGAAAGTATTTCTCTTTGAGTATAAAAATGACTATATGATATAAAGGAATCAGAAATGTGCCTTAACCTGGAGTTCATGAACAGCAGAAAGCTCTACTAGTTGCACACCAGACTAATCAAGAACTTTCAAAACGGAGTGTGCACCTGTTCTGTGTAACTGGGGGCCAGTGGGACAGCTTGCATTTTGCATAAATAATAGGGCCTAAAGCTTTGTATTACAATAACACCTGGTTTTATTTGAGATTTGGCACCTTTGCCTTTTTCTTCTGCTGAGTGTAATGAATCACATGAATAATCCAATGAAAATATTAGTAAAATCTTTTAAAATGTTACATAAGGAAGAAGTTCAGCAGCAACAAAATGGGAATATTCTCATGATTAAGTCAGAGTTATTAAACAACCATAAAGAAATGGGCTAAAGTCAGTCACACAATTATGAAATACCAACCTTGGTATAAATTCAGAAGTATAAATTCTCCCCCAGAAAATCTCCTGGCATCAAATTTTTTTGTAGAAATATTAACAGAAAATTCCTACACTTAAACTGGTGAAATTCACATCTGTATATGGGAGACCTCAAGATATTCTATCTTTTTGTCCTGTGTATGCTTCTATGAGGTGAAAAGCAGATGGTCTGGTGGCTGAGGCATATGTGAGACTTTCACCAAGCAGCATGAAACTCTTAGTCATTATGTGTTTCAAGGAAAAGGCATTCTCCCAGTTCAAAACCAAGCACTTTACCTCAATTCAGTGATTCTGTTCTTCCACTGACCACTAAACAGCCAACTCTGAGAACTGCACTCTGGGACGTGGTTTAGTGGTGGCCACGGCAGTGTTAGGTTTGCAGTGGGACTCAATGGTTTTTTTCAACCTCAATGATTCTTTGATTCTATGATTACCTGAAGTAGTTTAGGAGTTAGAAAAACAGAGTAAGGTGTCAGCCTAACCTTGCATCCTAATTATGAATTTGAAATAGTGGACATTGCAGAGAAAGATTAATATAGATTTTGGCATTGAGTCGAAATGACTCCAAAGAAGTTCCTGCAAATGGTTTCTAGCATATTGCTGTGATTTTTGGCAAACAGCCAGTACTCTAGGGACCTCTAAAGTGAAAACATACTGAACCCTACTGGCCATAACATATAATCTTACAGTTAGATTTATACTATAACAACTCCTGCATATTTGTTCAGCAGAAGCATCTAGCTCAAATTTTTCCCCAGAAAAGGACATCATCTGTCAGGTTAAGTGTATAATAAAATTGAAACACTTCTACACAAGCCTAAGTGAATTCTGCCTTTAATACACTATATTCAAAATCTAGTACAGGTACTTATGAATGCCAAAATGTAAATGACATCTTTGCTACCTTCATACAACAATATTTGAATCTCATTCACTACATTGTTGTTGAAGAATGCAACACACTATTTTGGCTTCTATCAGGATGATGCTAATGCACAGTAGACCACTCACAAGGAGAAAAACCTGAAATAAGCACTGAACTCTGTACACATAGACATCTGTATCAGCACTTCTTCAATGCAGGAGAAGAACCTCTGAGTACCACACTACATGTCTTACACGTGATATTGACGTGCCAATTTTCTCCAAGTTTTATTTAATTATACACATAATATTTTAGCCTAAACAAATCCATAGTCCTTAGACTGCAAAAAATTACAGCTGACCTGAGGCTATTGCAACATTGTTTTTCTGTGTTTTGTTTTCCTTAAGCTTTGTTTTCCATCCTTAAAAAACAATAAAAAACCCCATACACTGGTTAGCAGTCTGTTAAGCAACGAAGAGGCTTATTTTTAACCAATTACCTTCCATTTATTTCTTTAAAATTAAAAGCACATTTCTATTTTTTTGACTCAGAAACACAATCTGTGGTGTCAAATGACACATTCGTCCTTCACAATGACATTTCACACTCATAAGAAGAAACACCACTTGATCTCCTCCACACTGCTCAGAACAATGCAAGCCACACCAAGCACAGCATGCTGCAGCCAAAAACCTCAGCCATGGGTGTCTCTAATGAAGGCTCCACT
This sequence comes from Prinia subflava, assembly GCF_021018805.1. Lineage (NCBI taxonomy): Eukaryota > Metazoa > Chordata > Aves > Passeriformes > Cisticolidae > Prinia > Prinia subflava. Next base: position 96,844,244 of record NC_086283.1, on the reverse strand, counting down.
GTACAGACAAAGACACTGAACGTAGGCATGGCTGTGGCCATGGTTAAGGCCTTTAACTGTGTGGATGACTGATGGCAAATTAGGTAGGTAACTTTTTCTCATCTACTTTTGAAATTATCTTGGTCCTTCTACTGTAGAGTACTACTGCTACTATTGTCTAAGACTGCCACAGATTGTCAGCTCACTGAGCATAAATGCAGCAGCAGGAAGACTGACAATGACCATTATTAAAGCTTAGTCCATTTTAAAACATCTTTTAATACACAAACATATTTCAAAGTAGCTCAAATTTATGATTCATGTAGCAAGCATACATTCTAATGCTGCTGGTGTTACAAAGATCCTTCAGGGTAAACAGTAGAATGATTTTTGTACATTTTTTTGTAAAACATTCCAAACCAATAATAGTAAAGTTTTACACAAACCTCCTTTTGCAGTCATGAACTCCTAAATTGCTCTACGCAACTGAAAGATGTATTTTAGAATTCTTACAAATGTACCTTTCCCCCATTCTTCTGTCATTTTCAAATCAAGAACATAGATGTCAGGGATTAGAAACAACAAGCAACACTTGCAACCATATAAAGATGGAAATGTTTCTTAACCCAAGTGAACAAAAGTTAAAAGTGAAAATTTTTATCAACTTCACAGAAATCAATATTAATTTTGAAGATTCTAGAACTACCATTTTTAGTCTTAGTATGTCAAGGCCCTGTGCACCAAACCATTAGCAGAAAAGCATGTAAAAATAAGGTGAAAGACTGGACTAAAGCAAGCTTTTAAAAACTCATCTCTTTGATGATACAGTGTTTAATCATAGCACTGCTCAACAGCCTTCTAAAGACTGTGTCTCCAACATTATCTAGAGTCTGTGGCACAGGAGGGCAGAAAACATTTCCAAATTATTCTGATTTAGGAACACAATGGCACATTGTTTCCCAATCTTTTTAAAAACAACCTTAGCACATGTTTGGAAGTGGTTAATGGAGGTTATCCCCTCCCTGCAACTGCTAGCAAGAACTTTTAGAGCATATTAAAATGCATCTGTATTGACATAAAAGATTCCAAGTCACCCCTTTTTAACAACTGCAATGTCCTTTCTCTTAATTTGTACTGCTAGCCTACAAGTCATGTGGCAACATACTACTAGTGCACAACAGGGAAGGTATGGCCTATTTGCAGTAACATCTCTCCACTAGCTGAGTAGCCCTATGCTTAGATTTTACTTTTGATGATCTAATACTTTCTCAGAAAAGTTTTATTCTTAATATTTTTGGACAAAAATCTCAGTATTATAATGTGAATACCAGGTGTTTCATGCCAGGTTGTGGTGATTCTTCAAGTAAAAGTGCAGATGTGTTCCTACATGCATCAACCAAAACCTCATTATTTATTTTTTCAAGTATGCCAAGCTAAAAAAAAAATCAAAATTTCAGCGATCAAGACATTTTATTAGTTAAAAAGCATCCACTTCTGCTTCCATGTATATTTAAAAAGCAGAATTTAATTTCAAGGATTATAGATTCTCTGGATAGATAGCTATATGTGGAACTCAAATGACATAGTTTAAAATTATAAAGGACCCTTATGGTTTTTGGAGTCATCCCTTTGTACAAAAATCCAAAACTATAATAAGTAATTTAAAAAAACCCCCACATACTGTTCATAGATGTAGCTGAAGAACGGAGGCTTCTACAGAATTTTTTGCCATCATACCAGGATTATGAATGCGGAAGTATTTTTAGTAATTTCTACCTAAAGCTCAGAATTTTCCCTCCTGTTCTGATGTATAGTCCTCAAAATACTCACCATAATCTCAGTGTTGTGCTGCAGATGAAATGTAAGAAGCCTCAACATTGGAAAACTCAGTTTTCTGTTTATCAATTTTATGTATGATATGGGGAAAAAATTGAAATATAACTTTCTGAACAGCAATTGCATAGATAGTTTAAAAACAATTCTTTCTGCACACCTCAAAAAAGTAATGTATTAGGCATACAGATGTAATGAAGCTGAATTGACCATTACATATATTTAATGTGTGTTACATAAACATATATCAACAGCATTCTAGGTAATACATAAATTCGCATTCTATTTCCATTATAATTCTGGTTTTGCAGTTAAACAAACTTTTTCATTGGATCATCATTTACTGTGACGCTCTGAAAATCAAGTGAACACTGATTAGCCCATTTTCTGGCACATGCCGTGTCTCTGTCACTAAACAATGTCTTATTTTAAATTCAGGTTCAGAATCACTGCTTTGACAACTACTGTCACTGTTCAAGGTCTGCACGAAGCTTCAAACTGCATATTATCACCCATTGACAAACTCGACATTTTATGAAGAGCCCCTTCTCACTCTGACTTATCCTCCTTATCCTGTGTAAATAAGTAACGATTCATTTTATAACCTTGACTTTAAAGTCCAGCCCTTCTACCCTCTTTTTTCTTCTTCCTAAACAAGTGACAAAGAACAAGGAAGCTGATTGAAGGGGTCCATTATGTATCAACTTAAAGAAAGGCAAAGTGATTGATGAAACTAGCAGTCACCTTCACTGCTAGCTACAGCACCTGTATCCTTTTTGTCAAATGACCTGAAAATCCTGCTGACAGTTTAACATTCACCACAAGGATACACTCTCTAGTACTGTAGTTTTGAATATTTTTATTTGCTCAGAAATTCATGGGAACATTCTTTAAGATGGAGCTACACATTTAAAATCAGTAGCAATTTGTATTTTCTTCACACAGATCTTGTGCTTTCTTAACAGTTACCTGGCAAAACTATTAAATAATACTTGCCAGTAAACTGGCAAACCACAGCTCCTCTACAATTGTCAAACACTTAAATTGTTCACATTACAATCACTTTACAATAAGATTTGCCAATGGTGATAAGAGAATCTTAGTTAATTTCCTATCAGAGGAGAACATCAGTTTCCAGGTGCCAGACTAGGTTTTAGTGCTTTTCAGTAACCATCACTTAAAAACAAAACCAACCAAACAAAACCTTCTCACACACACCACTTTTTCTTTAATTATTATTTTTTGTTTTCAATATTATTTGGCTACTTTAATACAATTCTAGGCTAGCAGATCAAGTAAAATTTCCTTTTAGTCTCAAAAAGATTAAAATTGCCAAACCCAAACCATTCCTATAGCACTGGAAATGGTCTTCTGCTCTCTGTATGAAATAAAATTTTCACTGGGAAAGTGACAACTGAGAGGCAGGAATACCCCCACTCCAGCTTTACTCTGTGTGGGACAGAGCACCATTTCCTTTGGGCATTTATTACCTGTTAAAAACCAATCTTTTGGTGAGTGGCAGTTCAGGGTTTTTGAGAGCAAGCTGCAATATTTCTTCGGGTCTGCAGAGTCATAATTAAAGCTGAACTGAGTGGAATTGGAGAGGGAAGGTCAGCGAGGTGCCGTATGAGAGATGAGGCTGGGCTGATGGGCACCAAATGAACAAATTATGATGGGCCCCACTCAATGTGATGAGGTCAAATGCTTGTTTCTACCCACTGACAGTTCAATTTCCCTGAAATGTCTCTCGGTTCTCTATGAGCTAATTATGAATGAAAAGTTATCAACTGCCCTCACCAAAAAGAGCTTTCTTGGAGCTTTTAATGTCAAAATATTGTTGGAAACGCATGCTGGCCAGCTTTTTAGCCAAACAATATCTAGAATAAACTAAATACCATTGTTATACAATATACTCTCAACCTACAGCATAGATATAAAACATTCTTTAACTACAGTTATAAGTAAGTTTTATGAAGTAAACCCAAATAAATATTATTTTTTATTATGAAAAGTGTGCTTAGAGTTTTGTACAACATATACATAACTTTCACACATGCCTTTCAAATATTTCCATGTTAATATTAATTTCCAAGAAAATAGTGCTGGATTTTTAGGTCTAAAGTAACAAGGTCTAGGTATTCATCATGATATTTCAGCATAACTTTAAAGTGACTGATAAAAATACACAGTTCTTTCATGGAACTTTTGTTTTCAAAGTAGTGTCCTGACTGCCTTTTAAAATATTATCTTTGAAATATTCATGAACATATTGAAGCATATACTAACAAAGTTTTAAATAAGTAGTAAACAGAAATTGTTAAATACACATAGAGAAGGTGGATCTTTGAGCTGAAGGAAAAACAGAAGTGAATAGACTTTAAAACAGCAATTCAGAACGGAAGCATCTGAGAAATTCCAGACTAATTTGCATAGAGAGATAATTTTGATTTTTATTTGGGCACAATTATTCATTACTTCAAATTTAAGAAAAGAGAGAATAGTTTAATGTTTTAATTCAGAATGCTACTTTGTTTTTCCTTCATTACAAAGCTGTTTCTATTTGATATATTCACTTACAGGTCAGAAATTCTGAAGGAAATTCCTAAAGTGATCAGAACTTTATTTTGCAAAGTATTTTTACATTTGCAATCTTTGCATATACTTGGCACTGCAGAAGATGGGACTGTCTGAAAGCATGAGTTATACCAACTTCTAAATTATACCAATTAATGCAGTGACAGAATACGCATAGTTACAATAAGATGTTAAAGTCAGTGCATCTGATACATATTGATTTATAAACTAGAATTATTTGTCAGATGTTGAGAATTTCTAATAACTTCTAGTAGGGATAATGCAAACAAACTTTTTGGTAAGTGTCTTGTAAAATTCATTATATTTTTAAGGTTATTTTAAGAAATTGTTTAAAATAAAATTAATTCTTAAATTAATTTTAACTGTAAAAGAATAAGAGAAATAAATCTAATGACAATGTTCAAAGCAGTCATCTATGTGTCCAGCACATATAGCTGCAATATAAATGTAAGTCTGAAGGTTTTCAGTAGAGCACAGTATTAAATTTATCAATATAACAGTTGCTGTCACTATGGCTGGCATACTGTCTTATTAGACACACTGTTGATCAACTGTTATAACAACAACAACAAAAAAACTATACTGCACAAGAGTCTTCATGTTAAAGTACCACAATTAAGAACAGAGAAATGCAGTTCACTTATTACAGAACCTTTTCAGGAAGTTGGTTTTTTCTAATTCTTATTGTAATTGCATTGTTCTAATCCTGTATTATAAAGGCAGCTGCTTGCCTATCATTTGTACTTTCCTCGTTAATCCTGACTCAGTGAATTAACCTTTAATTACAGCCGTTAAAATTGAAATGAGCCTCTTGTCTGGCTGGGGCTGCCCCCTTCCAGTGCATGAGACTGATGAAAATTTTTAGGGTCAATGAATATGTCCCATGTCATGTCTGATAGATGCTAAAGATGTGAGGAGGTAAATGTTACCTTAGAAAGATGTGGTTGAAATTTTTAAGAGCTACATTTATTGACAAAGTAACAGAAAAATACAGCTTAGGTTACCTCTCTCTTCTGTCTGAGTTAGAGAGCATAACACACACACAGACATACTCTGTTTTACACACATAAGCACAATACACGTTTAAAGAATAACTTATGGAATTATCATCATGCATCACACATGCTCGTTTTTAAACACCTGGCACCAACCCTGCCTATGGCAGCCCTATCTTAAGGAGCACAATATTTTTCATGTTGGAAAGAAAAAGAAGCACTATTTTAAACTCTGCCACAGATCTAAGCATCTAATTATATTAAAAAAAAAAAAAAAAAGGTTTGATTAGTTTTAAAGACAGTACTGAATTTTAATGGTAGGCAAAAAAATGATCAAGGGTCTCCTCACGGTAACTTATTTGAGCTTCTGTTTTGCAATATCTCCACAATTTAATTTCTATTTTATAAATAAAACTTTAATACTGCAATTGCTCTTTACTTTGCTGTTTTGGCGCATTTATTTTTAAATCAAACATTTGAATCTTTGCTTATTCTTTGTAAGTCAAAGATAACAAAACAGCAAAATAGCAATACAGCACTGAATCAAATTAATCAGTGACCTGGTTATTCAGAGTACAATTACACTGATATACAAGTTGCTAACTACTTATACATTATACTTTTATAATTTTAAATAGTATCTCATTCATAGCTTTTATATATATATATATATATATATATATATATATAAAAGCAAAAATAAAGGACACATTCTGAAGACTACCTAGTATTGGACCACACAGTAATCTACTACATAAATTATATTACACATAACAGAAATATAACATACCTCTCAGACTGAGTATACAATTCCTTGGTTCAGTTTCTTGTATCAGAAACTTATTTCTAATTTAAAACAAATGTCTTGTTTGAATTTCCAAACAAAATTCTCTAATTTATTTGAAGAAAATAAGTTGGGTATTTTGAAGTGTAAATTTTGTTAAGAATGAATGCATTTAATAAACATAAGATGTGTATTTTTAAGGCTTAAATGTTATTAAATATCAGAAATGCATTTATAAGTAAAGAATAGAGGTGAAATGACAAAAAAATAGTGTCAAGGCAGGTGTTTTTTTTCTTTCAAGCTAACACTTTTAGAAGTATGTGAAAGCAATTTCTGAAAAGACAGTATAGCTTTCAAACATCTAATGCTACACATATCCTCTATGACCAATTTAAGAACATCCACCTATACAGCAATTTTACATTAACAACAACAACAATAGTATGTGGGAGTCTTTGTTTAATTTCTTCTTCTCGCTCAGCAACAGTTAATATCTGCAGATGAGCAGCTACATTCATTTGTAGAATTCTAAGTGCTTTCCCAAGGTGAGTAAACATCATTATCCTCATTTTTCAAATGGAAAACCAGAAGATTAAGATACTCCCTCCAGATCACACAGCAAGTGGTAAGCCAAAAATAGAACTCATTTTCCATACGTAACACCCAGTTCTGTAACCACTGGACCACACTGCCTTCCCACAAGCATCAGTCACACCTAATCAGCCACAGAGCTGAATTTTGGGTGGCACTACGAAAAAGTTATTTTTTAACTCCTAAATTTAAGACTAAGCCTTCTCACTTGCTTCACATGCACAAACTTTCTCAGGCACCCTACTCAGACACACTGAAAAACACGCTTTCAATTATGCCTTATGCCAGTTGCAAATCTTATAGGGCACAACAGAGACTCTTCCACACGGGAAAAGACCCACCTTTACAAATTAGGCTAAAAACTGCAGAATTGCAAAAATATCTCTGCCTGATGCGCTGTTGTGGTCAACAACACAAGCAAGATTATAATGGCACAGTTTCTCCCTTCACCTCTTCACAATAAGCTTCCCAATTTCAATCTGTATATAAAAATATGGGCTTCAGAAGCATGATGAAAACACTGAATATAAAGGAAAAATGTTGTGATGAAACAGCAAAGGGATAAGACTCCTTATAGGAAGCCAAAAAACAAGAGGGCAAATGGTAAGCTGTAAAAATAATAAAATGCTATCATACGCTTGTGTTATCTCAACATAAAACTACAAAAACTTATAATAGGAGAGAAAATGTGGCTAATATTGAAAGCTTATTTAAAAGCATGCTCTTTTGCCCGAGTAAAAAATTTTACAAGCCTCCTTAAGAGCATATGGATTACTTACAGAAATGTAAAACTAATTATTTGATAAAACAATGTAGTTGATCAAAATCTGCCTGAGAACAATGGGTGGAAGAACACCATTGCCCACGATCTGCTGCCATCCTAAGTGATTGCACTGTGTCTCTTTCATCACCATAACAATTTAATGTTTCTTCTGATGCAGCCATTTCTTAGGTAAGCACTCAAGACCACAGCTTGAATGACAAATGTATATAGTTAAAGAATAATTGCTGCTAGCAAAGCTCTGAAAAAAAAATCATGAAGTTAAGAGCATGCCAATAACTATTTGGAAGAGCTACTATTTATTTCTCTACTGTAGGATCTTGAAAATTCTTAAAACACCTCATGCTAACCTTTCTTACAAACTGCATACCAGACTAGAGCTGTTATATAACCCATTATTGCAGCCTTTGTGTTCCCCGTACTTCTAAGCAGAGATGTTTCAAATAAGAAAAGAATATACTTCAGAGTCAGTCTTAAAACTTGTTATAGTGGAATTACGAACAGCCTAAATGGACAAAACCATCTAATTTAGAAGAAAGTATTCCCCTCTAAAGACTATGTCAACAACATTGAAATAAAATACCATTTCAGGTGTTCTCCTAGTATGAAAATACCATTAGTTAAATATTGAGGGAGTTCATGTTTACTATTTCTCAAGGAATTCTCTAAGTCTGTACTCAATTTAAAATTAAATGTATTTATCACCTGATTTGACAGGTCTGCAGCTTGACCTTGACTTCTGACAAAAGCTATTATTTCTTCTTCATGCATCACCACTCCAAAGAAGCTCTCAAAGTGTAGATTGGTCAAAAGTTCTTTAGAAGACACGAAACAGAATACAAGATAATTTACTCCTCCCTTCCTAAACAGTTTCTCTGGAAGGCCAAGTAGTCGGGAACAATAAAACATACCATTGGAAGCAACAACTATCATGAAAAAATACTGAACATATTGAATAAAACCTTAAAAGCAAAGCAGTACAACCTCTACAATTATAACTCAATTCCATATACAGAATAATTGATAGTAAGTCTGAATTGCTATGACAAATATTTCTATAAGCACTACAATACGAGTTTTCCCCCCATTTGTGAGATTTTCCTAGTCACCTCTGACCTTTTCCCCAAGCTATTCTATTTAGGGCAGGGAAACAACCTTCTCCCCTCAAATACTACTCAATGTCTACCATACAGCCACACACTTTTTCACTCATCCAACTTCTTTTCTCACCAAAGCTCATATAGACCTGTCAGTTCTCCCTTGCACTAACACTGTTCTGAAACATAACAGGTTTCTTGCTACCAAGGTAATATTTCCTTCTCACTAATTTTATTCATAAAAGCATGTGTCATTTTTACCAGTTAATTACCCTATGTAGCATATTCAGGGATCTCCACATTTAGGACAGTAGTTTCTTGTACATTTTTATTATCTAAAATCCTAATGAGAAAAGAACAGGTGGTTTAGATTTGTTTTTCTTATTAGCTGTGTGACAGGTAGGAACAGATCACTCCACTCTTTGGCTTCTCTCTATTACTACAGCTCTCTTCTCTCTCCTCTCTCTTCTCTCACCATTTCTGCTCAAAATATTAATTATTGTAGCAGATTATAATCCTCCCTGTCCTTTGGTGAGGTATGAGCTTTGCTTTAAATTCCTCCTTGTTCACTTTATAACCCCTGCTTTTGGGAACAACATCCATTTCCAGTGTTTTCCAATAAATGCTTCACACTGACAGTTTGCAGTTTTCTCTTGCCTCCTGTTTTTTATTCTCACTGTGTCTTCACATATTTTTTAAAACTGCAAATTATCCAGCAGAAACTCAATCAACACCAACTGCAGTTTTCTCAAGCACTTGGTTTTGCTGTCCCTTGCCTGCACACCATGAGAATCCCCCCAGAAACCTCCAGTGACCTCAGTGACCTGGTTCACTTAAACCTGAAGATGAACCACATGTACCAAGGCAGAAGCACGCACACGGATTTCCTACATTTTGCATTCAGTTGGAAGAAGGTCATCCATGAATTACAAGAGAATTTTGTTTTTACTGGAACAAACTATAATATGCACGCACGCGTTTATATGAGGGGGAAATGTACTGTATGTAAACACGATGATAAAAACAAATGAGCCACAGGACAAAGCATTAGATTGTGCAGTTTCTATTCAAGAATATTTTGGTTTTGTAGGTTTTGACATAACTGTAAAACCATTCTTGTATTTATGCTTTCTACAACATTCAGCAGCTATGGATCTGGAAGTTAAAAGTTTTCTAAAAGCTGTATCCAATTACATGCTGAATGATTTGAATAATAGACTGCTTGACATATTCCAAGATAAGTGGCTGCTACATTTCTTTGATATTAGGGTCATATACTGTACTTATCTATTTTTACTCCATACTTTCCACTGCCTAATAATAAATTAATTTCTTACTGTTAGTTTGGCATGTGCCCTACAGTTATATTCACTTTCTCTCACAATGAAGGAAGAAGTTTTCTAAAGTATTTTTAGAATTAGTCATTACAGAATAAATTCAAAATACTATTTGAAGAGGCACATTCCCACATAAAGTCTTAAAAGCCAGTTTTATATTTTTATTTTTTGAAAATTAGCTGGTGGTGATGAACAACGTGGCATTATAGTTATCTAACTACTTGCACACACGTAAGACTTTTAAAACCATATGGATATAATTTGAAAGAATGAGTTCTAACCTTAGTATATAATTTGAAAGAATGAGTTTTAACCTTAGTATTTAATTTCTATTGCTACCTGGTGCAGAAAACTCAGCAAAGGACCTCATGTACATCTGCAACTATCAATGGCAATGAGAGCTGAGCTTAGATCTGAAAACTGAATACAGACAAAAACTTGTAATCACTATGCAGGCAGAAAGTATTATTTCTTACATGATCTGGGTCCTTTCCAGAGCAGAAAGAATGAGGAAATATTCCAGTTTCTTTGCTGGTTACCAGACCTCAGTAATACTAAGGAGGCATTTTGCACAGTCATCATACAGAACAACTTCTGATCTTCAGCCTACACCTTCTAGCTCTGATTATCTAACAGCTCTATTTCTTGGTAGTTGTCTTCAGAAGAATGGGGAGAAGCAGTTTAGCAAATGAACAGTGGCAATCATGAGGAGAGCAAGCATGAATATGGGAGTGGAATATATGCTCATGTACTGTAGACAATGAAAGGAATGAAGACATTGGCAAGCAGGGGCACCTAAGCCTGTAGAATTACAGATTGCTATCTCTAATTTATCCTCAAAGGTGATAATTTTGAAGTAAAGCAAAGACACCAGAGTCATTCTTAAGCTAACCCAGAGCCAGGTAAACACATGACAGCTTGTGTTTTGAGCTGTCAAAGCAATAAAGGATGGCAAAGAGGCGACTGTGGAGTGCAATCAAAGAGTAACACTGCACCTTTTGTTAAATGCAGACTTGCCACCTCACATTGTATACTGCTCTACAAAATAACATGGAAGAGAATTTCTGGCATCTTCAGACTGTGTGACACATCAATGACTACACATCAGTTGCAGTGACTGCATGTCCACGGATTATTACTGATCTGCTTGAAATCTACATTACATGCTAATTTTCTTAGATAAGGCTAATATCCAACAAATTATCTGAAAGTCTCCCATCTCAGCACCAAATGTTGAGGCCTGTAAACATGAAACTGAATCATAAGCTAAGGTCTTCTATTTCTTGAGTCAAATCACTCATGTAGCTCCTGTACTTAACAAATATTTGATGTTGCAAACTACTGCTTCCCGTGGCAGCACAGAGCAGGTTACCAGTGAGCATTAAAGTTGCAGCTTAGGTGCTAGATACCAACCTCATTAGAAACAAGGAAAGGCTAAAAAATGCCTGTTTCTCTGGTGTTTAGTCTGGTCACGTCCATCCGTTTTCAGAAAGATATGTACCCTATGTTATACCACTGCAACTTCTATTTAAATTGCAAATATAAATTGGACACACACATAATACTAAAAAAAAACAAGTGAAAGAGAATAAACTAGTATCCTTTCCCACAATAAAAAACACCCTCTACCTCCATGAGTTTGCTCACTTTAATTACACCTATAGTTTTAAGATTCTCTAATGGAAAGTGCTACAAAGCACTACCAGAATGAATCATGACATATACTGATACACCACTGATTGTAAATCTATACCCTTTTTACTTGCACCCAGGGGCTATGTTTCATGTATTTATGAAAAATTACTTCCAAGTAGCAAAATGCCATGATTGGAAGCACGTATGGTAAACAAACAGACTGAGTATTGGCAAGTACGTGATGTTCTTGTAGTCTATTTTTGAAAGTGTAGCAAATCAATTATTTGAAAGAACTCTGTAGTTTGGATACTTTATTTCTGAATTAAAGTTTCCCTGAGGCAAAGAAAATGACACTTTGAAAGAGAAGGTTAAAAATCCTTGAAGGCATCCTTCTCAGATGTGCAATATTCATACTTATCTCCATGTTTCGGAATGCAATTACAGATTAAAAAATGCTGCCAGACTTGCACGTATACCATAATTTCACGTAAGACTTTTATAGATGAAAGAACTTTAAAAAAACCACCTTAATGATGCCTCAAAACATGTGAAATGCTTAAACTGACATGCACCCTCCCATTTTTTAAAGGCTACTTACATCAATAACTGATGAACTCGACAGACTTAATCCCTCTAGGTCTGCTGCTAAACTCGGGGACAAAACTGCTGCTGTAGGAACTGCCACAGGAGTTGTTACAGGACAAACTACAAGCAAAAAGGCAAGATACTTAAATTAAAAAACAATTTAAGATATTGGGAAAGACAATTTTTTTTCACTGCATAAAAAAGGTTTTATGTCCTCATCTAAATGTTATAGTCTTGTATATATGTTTCTAAATATAAGATTACTTCTTCAGACATGTAGCCCCAATACTCAGAATAAGCAATGAAAATACAAATATAACTCATACATGCACTGACCATGTGCATGATTTACTTTAAAAGTATTACTTTTAAAGTAAATTATTTAAAGTATTATTTACTTGATTTACTTTAAAAGTATTTTCTCCTCCTTTCCCATTTTTCCTCTATCTTATCCTTCAGTTTAATACATACTATGTAACACTTCTTCATTTACAGGCTTTGTGCAAAGTACATGTAAATATAAAATCTGATATGCTGCATCTATAGAAGCAAACTTTAAGAAGGGTACTACAAGCATAGCCAAAGACCAGTGCCAGCTCTATCTTAGCCTTCCAAAAGTACCATTTCACACTGTTCTTCAGAAATGCGATTTTTAGCATCTTAATGTAATACCATAATTGGCTCATAGATTGCACAGGTGTTGTACAAGTAACAGCCATTATTACCTGAGAAAATAAGCCCAGTTTAAAGAGTAAACAAGTCCAGACACATACAAATTCTCAAAGTAAATGTTTTATATGGTGGTAAATTCTGAATTTTGAAACAATTTCTCACTTATAAAACCAAATCTTGTAATAACTGTGCTTAAAAATAACTTGACAATCTAAGCATTTATTTTATCAGGAAACTGGTACAATAAATTAACAGAATCAATGTTTCAGACATTTAAATTCATTGAATTAACTGAACAGAATTTATGCCTTGGGAAAAATGAGGCTTTAATCAAGATACTTACAATCATCTAAATCTAAGAGAAACACGTCTTGTTTTTTTGGAGTCTTTCTATCTTGTACTGGTTTTTCTTCTTTCTGTCAAAATAGATGAATATTTCATCTTTCACCGTATCAGCAAAAGAAAAACATTTAGTACTTTATAATGCAAGTGCATTTATTTTACTACTTTCACAAAGCAAAATGTATCCATTGTCAGGGCTTGGCATCCAGAGAATTCACCTGCTTAGAAAGATTTGTTTATATAGTTAAACTGAAACAAAATTTCACAATTGAATTTCTGTACCCCTGTATTCATTTAATATTAATCATTGTTGCTACACAGAAAACATTTGATGACAGATCAGACACTTCTGTTGAGACCATTAAGAAGAAAAGCTGTTATCTCTTTAAGACAAAAGATTGGGGTACTAACATTTCTGTTTTCATACGAGAAACAGAAAATCTATTCAGTACAAAATACAGTGTTATTTGCACTTATCTAGGAGCATGGAATTCTGTCCAATTATCTACTGGGATTTACTTAACAGAAAGTTGATTTTTGTCACCAAAGAAGTTTCAGTTTAAAGCCTTGAGATGAGTTCTAATAATAAGAATTGGCTGTACTTTAAGTAAATATTAGAGAATTAATAATCCCAGTACCTTGGCAGAATATTTCAACAAAATTTGCTTCAACACCTAAATAAAAAGTTCTACAAAAATTTTGTAAGAATAAGTGTTTGCCCTACCTACAGAGCATGTCTAGACAGTGGTGATTCAGGAAAGAATTCAGTGTTACAGCTCAGTATAGACTGCCAAGAGGGTGGTTTAGTACAAAGCATTGATTTTTGGATGTAGTCAGAACCTTTGTGTATCACAGAGTTTTGACATTATGTTGATCCTACCCACTCTAAAGCTTCTTTCATTTGTGTCAGCTGAAGAATTTCTTCTACCTTCATCCTCTCTGGCTCACATACCAAGCAGAAGGCCTTGCCATTTTTTTAGAAAATATGTTAACTGCCTTTAGACCTTAAGACACTGCTCACTACCTAAGTTATTAAAAGTAATTTAAATATAGTCCTTCCAGGAGTCACACTTCCTAGTTTACTTGTTTCCTCTTAAACAGTACATGACAACTGAATACATATACAAATATAATTATTTTACCCCCCTAATAAATTAACGAGACTAAATAAATCAATAAATCTCTTGATGCCCATCTAGGCCATTTCTTAAGCATTTAAGACAACCAGGACACAAATTTCTAGAAGAGCTTGGAGCCTGCTCAGCAGCTGGAACCACTTCCTTTAACTGGCACCACATAATAAAATGACACCTCTTTTCTCAAGGTGCATTCATTCCCTTTCTTCCAATCTCTCAGCTTCATAATCAGTTGCAAACAAATGAAAACACTGAGTTTATTTTTCTCAATTTTGTGAGAAATTCTGTGGTTCCCTCCAAAGAACATGAAAGAAACTAGCCAATGCTCTCGCTAGCTGAAGCCACTGATGTTAATGACTCCCAGGTTTGATGCTGGCCATGATGACACCACTTATCATGTTCTTCCTATAAATACCATGGCTCAGACAGACAGTAGTCTCTTACATGATCCCTACAGATATGCTTCAGGTATTCTGGAAGAAGAATCATCTTGTGGACTGAAGGAGCCACTATTTTAAAAATTATTTTAACGTCATCATACTTTGATGGTGCTTATCACTATGGTATTTGAGTGTTCTACTACTGCTGATTTCTCTGAAACCTAAAATTCCTTTGGATAAAGACAATATTACAAAATAGCTTTAAAATGATGCTGAATTATACCATGTCTTATATGTTTTGTCCAGAATTAGTGAGGGAGTCTTGCAAAATCAGCGTTGTTGAATTCCACTCTGCTTACAACTACCAGACTGTTCTCTTGAGATGTGTTTATTAACAAGTCTCTAAGCTTGTTTTGGCTACTTCTGTTTTAAATCCGTGAAATAAGGACAAATAATGTGCTTCATAAGCTACAAGTTCTACTTGAACTACTCATGTCAGAGACAATTTTGTGACAATCCTTCTCATGAATTCCAAGCCACCTTATGGCATCATTTGGTGAATATTTAACCCTAAATCTTGGGTTTAGCTGTTATTTCCAGTACTTCTATAAATTATAAATTTATAATTTATAAATTATGTATCACAACCTTTTTCCTAAACTAGGAACTCTTTAGAAACCAAAACAGCCTGAAGGACAATTCAGATAAACAAAAGGCAAATATATTAAAATTATCCTCAACTTCTCAACTCTTTGTCCCTTTGCCCCCACTTATTAATAAGATAGAGTTCTACCTCCAACTATGATTAAAGTTCAAAGCTACAGATTCATATTTGCTAAATATTTCCATAGAGATGGGATGTCTCCATCTCCTCCTATTATGTAGCCAATTAAAAGTCTCTAAAAAGTGGCTCAACCCACACAAGAGCCATGCAAGGGTAAGAATTCAATATGCTTCAGTACAAGTTTCTAAAAAATTAGGAATCACTGCAAAAGAATCTGTTTATGCAAGACAACTAAGATGGGCATCCAAAGTCACAAATAATACCAAGTGAATACTTCAGTTTGCTTTTTCTGCCACAAGTACAAAAAACACACAAAGCTTGATGTGTACTTTTATAAGGTGAAATCTATTCCTGTACTAGTATTATTTTGAATCTACTGCATTAAAAATGTTTAAAAATGGGGGAAAATCCTTCAAGATAATTTACTTCTAATACTTCAAAACAAAGTAAAATGGTCCTAAAATAAGGCAGAAGTAAAAAAAAAGTATTGAATCCAGGTATGGCAAGGAAAACTTCATTACATGCTTTATCAGAAGACTGTTTTAAGTGTATCAGTTTACTATAAAGAACAAGCAAGCAAACAATTCCACCAAAGTGAAAGTAAAAAACGCACAAACCTGACCCTACCATCTGGGAAATGTAAAATCAAGAGCTAATTAAATCAAGATAAAGGTAATGTTTAAATGTGATCATGTCTTATTCCCAACTTCAGTTGAGTGTTCAAGCTTAAGAAAACATTGGGCTATTCATATATGTGTTTGGGTGCTATACATATCTAAAAACATGGAAATATTTTCATGCTTATATGTATTTCTACATACGGGTATGTACCTTAATTGTGTGAAATTCTGTAGAAAACACCAAAGAAATCTATTTATGTGGATCCTGCCTATTACAAACTTGATTATTTTTAATTTGTTTTTTTTTCTGAGAAAATAAAATTGATTGGCTATCCATGACCAATAAATAGCCAATGACTGCAGATATTTCAACTGAGTAAAAAAAGCTTTGCATTTGAAATCAAGACAATAAAAAGGTTCTGATGTGTCTGACATTTCTCTGTAACACAATTCTTCATCTTTTTCTTCTTAAAAGTAAGCCTACGATATAACCCAAGCAGATTTCTACCAAGAAAGCCCACTATGGGAAAAGCAGAATATTAAACAAAGAAGTTAAGGTATATTCCATCAAACATTTCTCCATTTGCAATTCATCTTGGTAATAGAGATAGAACCTGGTAAATGCATATAGGACTTGAAGCAGGAGATTTCTCTTGCTCAATGCATAATTCATGTGCTCCGCCTGCAAAGTGTGTAAAATGAGAATTTCACACCGCAGCATGAGCCATGGAGCTGCAGAGAAAAGGCAGATGAAATCATATTCTGCTGTGTGAATTTTATTTCTTATCCTCCCAATATTTATACAAAACCATCACTGACAATCCAAATGCATTGACAGATCACCCACTGTTTCCATTGTGTTAGCACTTGAAAGGAGATCAGGCAGAAAGATAGACAATTTGTTTTTGTATATTTTTTAAATAGTGGATCAGGTTTTTAACAGCTGAGTGACTGTATTATACTTGTAGAAGGAGGTCAACAGTAGCTGATTTTAAAATCCCACTGTAGAGACACCTACTTATACATGCATCATCCTCAAATCTGCATTTTAGCTCTACGGTATTTATGCTTACAGTATAATATGTATCTGAACACCTCAAACTATCCATATCTCAAAATGATATAAAAGACTGCAGTACAAGAGACTGACTTTTCTATTCACTGCAGCTCAATTACAGTGAACACAACAGCTTTTTCAAAACGATTTGTCAGGAGAGAAAATACTAAACCATTAATAATATATTCAAGGGAATAATCTGAATTTTTGTAGTGTATTTTAATGCCAGAAAGTGCATGGATGTATGTAGAAATTAAGCTCCAGTGTGAACGTAATAAAACCTTTTTTATTAAGAAAATTTTGCAGAACACAGCAATGGCACCCAATACAATATATATCGAATGGTAAACATCACCCAGAACATCAGCAATGTAACACAGTTCATAACGTGTTGCATTGCAAATGAGAAACCATAAAAATAGAGCTCACTAATCACAACTTATTTTATTAATCTGTATTTTAGAAAATCTTTTTCACTTTTACTGAAAAGGAAATCCTAATGAATAATCTCCCCATATAGACTGCCCAAATTAAGAACACAGTACAGCAGAATAAAATAAGCAATGTCTTTTCTGATGACAAACTATCAGAACAAAGCATGCATTTCTGAGAGCCTGGCAGAAACCATCTGTTTCCTGGGTGGTCTGAAAAATAAGTCAGAAAGGAAGCAGAAAAATAAATATGTGTGGTTGTTTTAAAGTGTACCTTGACACATAGGGGTCCATATATAAGACTTCAGCTATAATCTTCTTTAAAGTTTGTTAAAAATTGTTTTTTCTTTCCAGCTTGGAAGTTGTTATGTAGGTTACCATCAGTTACTTTCATCTATCATTACAGGGCTCAAAACGGGTTTCCCTCAAAAAAACCTATTAAGCTAGTTAGCATAACAATCACCTTTAATAAAAAACACCTGTGATTCTCTTCCTCCAACCCCTTATCTAATTACGTGTCTAAAAATAAAAAAGTACTGGAAACACCTGAATGGAGGCATTGAACATGGGGTTCCAGGGATTAATATCATATACTGAAACAGTCCTCCTTCTTTAGGACATTAAATTAACTACCCCCTCTCTCTTTAATTGTGACCACTGCTGTTTACAATTCATCAGCCATAGTTTGTTGTCCTTGTATTAAATGTGCTAATTTCTAAATGAAAAAGAATTTAAGGAACATCTAGTTTCTGCACAGTGAGATCTATGCTGTCTGTCCTTTCCAATAATCTCCTTGCTACCTTTCTGGCTGCCATGCATATAAACCCATTGCTATTTGATTTAATGTCTTTCGTGATGTTTAAAAGGTTTGCAATGTTTCCCCTCTATCCTTTGACTCTACTCTTATCAACTGTTCTGTCAACTGTTTAAAGATACTTGTTGTTCCTAACACATTTCCTTTTAGGTGCTTCTTAATCAAGTAAGACTTCAGAACTACTGCAACGTTCCTTCTCTTCTCTTAAAATCCAAAGCCTTGACAACTTTCCATTGACTTCAACAATTCAATCCCAAGCTTCTTGGACATTCCAGTTCGCATATTCAGTGTATTTGACTTCACACATTCTGCTGTTTTAAAATACAAAAAGCTTCTTTATGCTAGTAGTCCTCACATATCCTGTGAAAGAACCAAACAGTTTAGACAACTGTAGTGAAAGAAATTATCAACACAGTGTCAATATCCTGAGAAAACTGGAAAATGCAGCAGAGAGAAGATAGTATAGTTTGAACATGGCTCTGCAGTGCCTGCTCAGAACTAAGCACGTCAGAGCACGCATTACTTTCTGGTGAAAAAATACCCTGCTGATTTGAGAAGCTGCAAACTGTTACAATTTAGTAATTTGTAGTATCCATCTAGTATCAAAGTAGTATCCCATCTAGTATCAAAGCCGTTTATTCTGAGGATTTAAGTTGTATTTTTTGTGCTACCAATTTCTGCAAGATCCAGTCTGGCTGCTCTAGAAGAAAAAACCTTTGACACAGGTGTGCCACCCAAAGTGTTAATTGGCAGGAAACAATGATCAAACCATGGAAACACATCTCCATTTCTCAAGTTATACAGTCTCACTTCACCTTTTGTTCTACTTGGTTGAAGAAGGGAAAAGATTAAAAGTTAAAGTCACAACTCAAGAGTTCTTAGGCAGACCTATGAAGTTACAAAACAAAGATCATGTACAATATAAGTTAAAGGAAATAATTAAAGGAAGAACACACCTCAACAGCTTAATCAAGAAACACTCTTCCATCTTAACTGGTCAAAACACACCTATGCACCAGCTTCAAAAATTGCCAGAAATGCAACAAAGGATGTCTATTTTGACTATTTTCCCATCTGTATAGGAGTCCTGACAGAAAGGGTTTAGCTTAATTTAAAATGCATTAGAATTTCACTTGATTTTCAATATCCCATATCAGTATTAAAATGGAAACCTCTGAGCTACAATTCTACCCTTCAACATTTTTTTGTAAATATATAGAAAGAAATGCACAGGAAGTGTTTGATAACAGAAAAGTGTCATAAATTCATTTATTCTTCTTCCTGAACAGGTTTAGAAAAAAGTTCCTCCTTTATTTATTTTTAAATGAAAGGTAGGTAGGTAAACAACTGATGCCAATAGTACGTAGTTAGTTCTATAATGCTAGTCTGAGTACTGTGAACTTTTTTAAGCTCTTTTTCTTCACTAAGGTAAGCAATTACCTCTTAGCTGACACAGGAATGGCTCTGTTGCATATTTTTGCATCTTCACATATTTTGAAACCATTTAAAAAATATGTTTTTAAAAGCTTGCTACTTCATACCTCTTTTAAAAAAGCTAACAGAATTTGAAGTAACAGAACTCTTTATTCCTATCAAGCATGGACAGCAAGTAAAAGTTGATTGCTCATTAGGAATATTAATGCTACTAATCTATATATACATCTCAATTATAGATTAATTAACTGCATTATTCTCAATTTTAACAGAAAATTTTAAAACTAGGATAAGAGTTTTGTTAGAACATCTTCAAATGCTTAAGGAACAATGTACAAACATTTGGTTCTCAGTTTTGTCTCCTCTCAGACCCAGGTATTATAGCTATAATTTAAGATTCCATTTTAATAAAATAACCATCAACATCCATGTATTAAGTTTCATCAGTTCAACAATAACCTAAAAATTAAATTAAAAACCTATTAATTTTATTATAAAAGAATAATAGACCATCAGAAAAAATATTATGTTCTGTCTATAAAAAAATAATTTGATTCGGTTATTCTTCTTCATCTATATGGAGTAAAAATAATATGAAACTATAAACTGAAATAGGGTTTTTTGTTATAAAATGCTCTTACTTGCTTAGACTATCAAACTACTTTTGGATTGGTCTCTCTATCAAAAGTAAGAATTTTTTTTCATAAATTCTGCATCTTTTTAGGTATGCATAAAATTACTACCCATCTTCAGTCCAACAGAAAAAAACATGGATGGATGGTTAGATACACATTTTCATATGATATAGATGTTTCAAAAAACATATTTTACCTTACTAACCTTGTTAGAGGTAGCATTTCTAGATTTTCCAGACTCAGAGTCGCTTTTAGAGTCGGATTCTGACTTGGAGCCTGAAGAACATTCTTCTGATGAAGTGTACTCTGTATCAGAGGAACTGGATGTGCTTCTCTTTCTGGAAATTCCCTCTGCTCTCTTTTTAATATCCTCTGAATCACTACATATTTAAAAAATGTTAAGAGATATGTAAAGCCATCAAAGGAATCTGCTTAGGCAAAATCCTACAACAGCATTTCAAAGTTTTATTAATTGAGTTTTAAGTCATTATTTGTCCACAATAAAAAAACTCAGCTACGAATGATGCGGTTTATTTAAGGCTGCAAAAAACTGTTCTATTATACTACACAGTACACCATCACAGGTAGTCTAAACCAGCAAAACAGCCAAACAACATGTGAACATATGAAATATTAAAAATATTATCTGCACACATCAAGCTTGTGACATTACAAAACGAAG